>NW_027469381.1:0-171378 GCF_051020765.1 Lasioglossum baleicum | reverse complement strand
GTCGGAGTTTCTGTGCCAATTTCGCATATTTGCATGCAAATGCACTGATCTAGCACGCGAAACAGCGATTCCGCACAGAAATACACTTCCGAAACGAAGAATCGTCGAATCTGACATAAGCTCGAATAAAGGGTGATCGTGCTTGTCGGGTCGGAGTTTCTATTCCAATTTCTCATACTTGAATGAATATGCACTGATTTAGCACGGGAAACAGCGATTCCGCACAGAAATACACTTCTGAAACGAAGAATCGTCGAATCTGACATAGGCTCGAATAAATTGTGATCGTGCTTGCCCGGTCGGAGTTTCTATTCCAATTTGGCATACTTGCATGCAAATGCACTGATCTATCACGCGAAACAGCGATTCTGCACTGAAACTCATTTGTGAAACGAATAATCGTCGAATCTGACATAAGCTCGAATAAATCGTGATCCTGCTAGCCGAATCGGAGTTTTCCTGCCAATTTCGCATATTTGCATGCAAATGCACTGATCTAGCGCGCGAAACAGCGATTCCGCACAGAAATACACTTCTGAAACGAAGAAACGTCGAATCTGACATAGGCTCGAATAAATTGTGAGCGTGCTTGCTGGGTCGGAGTTTCTGTGCCAATTTCGCATATTTGCATGCAAATGCACTGATCTAGCACGCGAAACAGCGATTCCGCACAGAAATACACTTCTGAAACGAAGAATCATCGAATCTGACATAAGCTCGAATAACGGGTGATCGTGCTTGTCGGGTCGGAGTTTCTATTGCAATTTCTCATACTTGCATGCAAATGCACTGATTTAGCACGGGAAACAGCGATTCCGCACAGAAATACACTTCTGAAACGAAGAAACGTCGAATCTGACATAGGCTCGAATAAATTGTGAGCGTGCTTGCTGGGTCGGAGTTTCTGTGCCAATTTCGCATATTTGCATGCAAATGCACTGATCTAGCACGCGAAACAGCGATTCCGCACAGAAATACACTTCTGAGACGAAGAATCGTCGAATCTGACATAAGCTCGAATAAAGGGTGATCGTGCTTGTCGGGTCGGAGTTTCTATTCCAATTTCTCATACTTGCATGCAAATGCACTGATTTAGCACGCGAAACAGCGATTCCGCACAGAAATACACTTCCGAAACGAAGAATCGTCGAATCTGACATAAGCTCGAATAAAGGGTGATCGTGCTTGTCGGGTCGGAGTTTCTATTCCAATTTCTCATACTTGAATGCAAATGCACTGATTTAGCACGGGAAACAGCGATTCCGCACAGAAATACACTTCTGAAACGAAGAACCGTCGAATCTGACATTGGCTCGAATAAATTGTGAGCGTGCTTGCCCGGTCGGAGTTTCTGTCTAATTTCGCATATTTGTATGCAAATGCACTGATCTAGCACGCGAAACAGCGATTCCGCACAGAAATACACTTCTGAAACGAAGAATCGTCGAATCTGACATAAGCTCGAATAAAGGGTGATCGTGCTTGTCGGTTCGGAGTTTCTATTCCAATTTCTCATACTTGAATGCAAATGCACTGATTTAGCACGGGAAACCTCGATTCCGCACAGAAATACACTTCTCAAACGAAGAATCGTCGAATCTGACATAGGCTCGAATAAATTGTGATCGTGCTTGCCCGGTCGGAGTTTCTGTCCAATTTCGCATATTTGCATGCAAATGCACTGATCTAGCAAGCGAAACAGCGATTCCGCACCGAAATACACTTCTGAAACGAAGAATCGTCGAATCTGATATAAGCTCGAATAAAACGTGATTGTGCTTGCCTTGTCGGAGTTTCTGTGCCAATTTCGCATATTTGCATGCAAATGCACTGATCTAGCACGCGAACCAGCGATTCCGCACAGAAATACACTTCTGAGACGAAGAATCGTCGAATCTGACATAAGCTCGAATAAAGGGTGATCGTGCTTGTCGGGTCGGAGTTTCTATTCCAATTTCTCATACTTGAATGCAAATGCACTGATTTAGCACGGGAAACCGCGATTCCGCACAGAAATACAGTTCTCAAACGAAGAATCGTCGAATCTGACATAGGCTCGAATAAATTGTGATCGTGCTTGCCCGGTCGGAGTTTCTGTCCAATTTCACATATTTGCATGCAAATGCACTGATCTAGCACGCGAAACAGCGATTCCGCACCGAAATACACTTCTGAAACGAAGAATCGTCGAATCTGACATAAGCTCGAATAAATCGTGATCGTGCTTGCCTTGTCGGAGTTTCTGTGCCAATTTCGCATATTTGCATGCAAATGCACTGATCTAGCACGCGAACCAGCGATTCCGCACAGAAATACACTTCTGAGACGAAGAATCGTCGAATCTGACATAAGCTCGAATAAAGGGTGATCGTGCTTGTCGGGTCGGAGTTTCTATTCCAATTTCTCATACTTGCATGCAAATGCACTGATTTAGCACGGGAAACAGCGATTCCGCACAGAAATACACTTCTGAATCGAAGAATCGTCGAATCTGACATAGGCTCGAATAAATTGTGATCGTGCTTGCCCGGTCGGAGTTTCTGTCCAATTTCGCATATTTGCATGCAAATGCACTGATCTAGCACGCGAAACAGCGATTCCGCACCGAAATACACTTCTGAAACGAAGAATCGTCGAATCTGACATAAGCTCGAATAAATCGTGATCGTGCTTGCCTTGTCGGAGTTTCTGTGCCAATTTCGCATATTTGCATGCAAATGCACTGATCTAGCACGCGAACCAGCGATTCCGCACAGAAATACACTTCTGAGACGAAGAATCGTCGAATCTGACATAAGCTCGAATAAAGGGTGATCGTGCTTGTCGGGTCGGAGTTTCTATTCCAATTTCTCATACTTGCATGCAAATGCACTGATTTAGCACGCGAAACAGCGATTCCGCACAGAAATACACTTCCGAAACGAAGAATCGTCGAATCTGACATAAGCTCGAATAAAGGGTGATCGTGCTTGTCGGGTCGGAGTTTCTATTCCAATTTCTCATACTTGAATGCAAATGCACTGATTTAGCACGGGAAACAGCGATTCCGCACAGAAATACACTTCTGAAACGAAGAACCGTCGAATCTGACATTGGCTCGAATAAATCGTGAGCGTGCTTGCCCGGTCGGAGTTTCTGTCTAATTTCGCATATTTGTATGCAAATGCACTGATCTAGCACGCGAAACAGCGATTCCGCACAGAAATACACTTCTGAAACGAAGAATCGTCGAATCTGACATAAGCTCGAATAAAGGGTGATCGTGCTTGTCGGTTCGGAGTTTCTATTCCAATTTCTCATACTTGAATGCAAATGCACTGATTTAGCTCGGGAAACCTCGATTCCGCACAGAAATACACTTCTCAAACGAAGAATCGTCGAATCTGACATAGGCTCGAATAAATTGTGATCGTGCTTGCCCGGTCGGAGTTTCTGTCCAATTTCGCATATGTGCATGCAAATGCACTGATCTAGCACGCGAAACAGCGATTCCGCACCGAAATACACTTCTGAAACGAAGAATCGTCGAATGTGACATAAGCTCGAATAAATCGTGATCGTGCAAGCCTTGTCGGAGTTTCTGTGCCAATTTCGCATATTTGCATGCAAATGCACTGATCTAGCACGCGAACCAGCGATTCCGCACAGAAATACACTTCTGAGACGAAGAATCGTCGAATCTGACATAAGCTCGAATAAAGGGTGATCGTGCTTGTCGGGTCGGGGTTTCTATTCCAATTTCTCATACTTGCATGCAAATGCACTGATTTAGCACGGGAAACCGCGATTCCGCACAGAAATACACTTCTCAAACGAAGAATCGTCGAATCTGACATAGGCTCGAATAAATTGTGATCGTGCTTGCCCGGTCGGAGTTTCTGTCCAATTTCACATATTTGCATGCAAATGCACTGATCTAGCACGCGAAACAGCGATTCCGCACCGAAATACACTTCTGAAACGAAGAATCGTCGAATCTGACATAAGCTCGAATAAATCGTGATCGTGCTTGCCTTGTCGGAGTTTCTGTGCCAATTTCGCATATTTGCATGCAAATGCACTGATCTAGCACGCGAACCAGCGATTCCGCACAGAAATACACTTCTGAGACGAAGAATCGTCGAATCTGACATAAGCTCGAATAAAGGGTGATCGTGCTTGTCGGGTCGGAGTTTCTATTCCAATTTCTCATACTTGCATGCAAATGCACTGATTTAGCACGGGAAACAGCGATTCCGCACAGAAATACACTTCTGAATCGAAGAATCGTCGAATCTGACATAGGCTCGAATAAATTGTGATCGTGCTTGCCCGGTCGGAGTTTCTGTCCAATTTCGCATATTTGCATGCAAATGCACTGATCTAGCACGCGAAACAGCGATTCCGCACCGAAATACACTTCTGAAACGAAGAATCGTCGAATCTGACATAAGCTCGAATAAATCGTGATCGTGCTTGCCTTGTCGGAGTTTCTGTGCCAATTTCGCATATTTGCATGCAAATGCACTGATCTAGCACGCGAACCAGCGATTCCGCACAGAAATACACTTCTGAGACGAAGAATCGTCGAATCTGACATAAGCTCGAATAAAGGGTGATCGTGCTTGTCGGGTCGGAGTTTCTATTCCAATTTCTCATACTTGCATGCAAATGCACTGATTTAGCACGCGAAACAGCGATTCCGCACAGAAATACACTTCCGAAACGAAGAATCGTCGAATCTGACATAAGCTCGAATAAAGGGTGATCGTGCTTGTCGGGTCGGATTTTCTATTCCAATTTCTCATACTTGAATGCAAATGCACTGATTTAGCACGGGAAACAGCGATTCCGCACAGAAATACACTTCTGAAACGAAGAACCGTCGAATCTGACATTGGCTCGAATAAATTGTGAGCGTGCTTGCCCGGTCGGAGTTTCTGTCTAATTTCGCATATTTGTATGCAAATGCACTGATCTAGCACGCGAAACAGCGATTCCGCACAGAAATACACTTCTGAAACGAAGAATCGTCGAATCTGACATAAGCTCGAATAAAGGGTGATCGTGCTTGTCGGTTCGGAGTTTCTATTCCAATTTCTCATACTTGAATGCAAATGCACTGATTTAGCACGGGAAACCTCGATTCCGCACAGAAATACACTTCTCAAACGAAGAATCGTCGAATCTGACATAGGCTCGAATAAATTGTGATCGTGCTTGCCCGGTCGGAGTTTCTGTCCAATTTCGCATATGTGCATGCAAATGCACTGATCTAGCACGCGAAACAGCGATTACGCACCGAAATACACTTCTGAAACGAAGAATCGTCGAATGTGACATAAGCTCGAATAAATCGTGATCGTGCAAGCCTTGTCGGAGTTTCTGTGCCAATTTCGCATATTTGCATGCAAATGCACTGATCTAGCACGCGAACCAGCGATTCCGCACAGAAATACACTTCTGAGACGAAGAATCGTCGAATCTGACATAAGCTCGAATAAAGGGTGATCGTGCTTGTCGGGTCGGGGTTTCTATTCCAATTTCTCATACTTGCATGCAAATGCACTGATTTAGCACGGGAAACAGCGATTCCGCACAGAAATACACTTCTGAAACGAAGAATCGTCGAATCTGACATAAGCTCGAATAAAGGGTGATCGTGCTTGTCGGGTCGGAGTTTCTATTCCAATTTCTCATACTTGAATGCAAATGCACTGATTTAGCACGGGAAACCTCGATTCCGCACAGAAATACACTTCTCAAACGAAGAATCGTCGAATCTGACATAGGCTCGAATAAATTGTGATCGTGCTTGCCCGGTCGGAGTTTCTGTCCAATTTCGCATATTTGCATGCAAATGCACTGATCTAGCACGGGAAACAGCGATTCCGCACAGAAATACACTTCTGAGACGAAGAATCGTCGAATCTGACATAAGCTCGAATAAAGGGTGATCGTGCTTGTCGGGTCGGAGTTTCTATTCCAATTTCTCATACTTGCATGCAAATGCACTGATTTAGCACGGGAAACAGCGATTCCGCACAGAAATACACTTCTGAATCGAAGAATCGTCGAATCTGACATAGGCTCGAATAAATTGTGATCGTGCTTGCCCGGTCGGAGTTTCTGTCCAATTTCGCATATTTGCATGCAAATGCACTGATCTAGCACGCGAAACAGCGATTCCGCACCGAAATACACTTCTGAAACGAAGAATCGTCGAATCTGACATAAGCTCGAATAAATCATGATCGTGCTTGCCTTGTCGGAGTTTCTGTGCCAATTTCGCATATTTGCATGCAAATGCACTGATCTAGCACGCGAAACAGCGATTCCGCACAGAAATACACTTCTGAAACCAAGAATCGTCGAATCTGACATAAGCTCGAATAAAGGGTGATCGTGCTTGTCGGGTCGGAGTTTCTATTCCAATTTCTCATACTTGAATGCAAATGCACTGATTTAGCACGGGAAACAGCGATTCCGCACAGAAATACACTTCTGAAACGAAGAATCGTCGAATCTGACATAGGCTCGAATAAATTGTGATCGTGCATGCCCGGTCGCAGTTTCTATTCCAATTTGGCATACTTGCATGCAAATGCACTGATCTAGCACGCGAAACAGCGATTCTGCACAGAAACTCATTTGTGAAACGAATAATCGTCGAATCTGACATAAGCTCGAATAAATCGTGATCCTGCTAGCCGAATCGGAGTTTTCCTGCCAATTTCGCATATTTGCATGCAAATGCACTGATCTAGCGCGCGAAACAGCGATTCCGCACAGAAATACACTTTTGAAACGAAGAAACGTCGAATCTGACATGGGCTCGAATAAATTGTGAGCGTGCTTGCCGGGTCGGAGTTTCTGTGCCAATTTCGCATATTTGCATGCAAATGCACTGATTTAGCACGGGAAACAGCGATTCTGACATAGGCTCGAATAAATTGTGATCGTGCTTGCCCGGTCGGAGTTTCTGTCCAATTTCGCATATTTGCATGCAAATGCACTGATCTAGCACGCGAAACAGCGATTCCGCACCGAAATACACTTCTGAAACGAACAATCGTCGAATCTGACATAAGCTCGAATAAATCGTGATCGTGCTTGCCTTGTCGGAGTTTCTGTGCCAATTTCGCATATTTGCATGCAAATGCACTGATCTAGCACGCGAAACAGCGATTCCGCACAGAAATACACTTCCGAAACGAAGAATCGTCGAATCTGACATAAGCTCGAATAAAGGGTGATCGTGCTTGTCGGGTCGGAGTTTCTATTCCAATTTCTCATACTTGAATGCAAATGCACTGATTTAGCACGGGAAACAGCGATTCCGCACAGAAATACACTTCTGAAACGAAGAATCGTCGAATCTGACATAGGCTCGAATAAATTGTGATCGTGCTTGCCCGGTCGGAGTTTCTATTCCAATTTGGCATACTTGCATGCAAATGCACTGATCTAGCACGCGAAACAGCGATTCTGCACTGAAACTCATTTGTGAAACGAATAATCGTCGAATCTGACATAAGCTCGAATAAATCGTGATCCTGCTAGCCGAATCGGAGTTTTCCTGCCAATTTCGCATATTTGCATGCAAATGCACTGATCTAGCGCGCGAAACAGCGATTCCGCACAGAAATACACTTCTGAAACGAAGAAACGTCGAATCTGACATAGGCTCGAATAAATTGTGAGCGTGCTTGCTGGGTCGGAGTTTCTGTGCCAATTTCGCATATTTGCATGCAAATGCACTGATCTAGCACGCGAAACAGCGATTCCGCACAGAAATACACTTCTGAAACGAAGAATCATCGAATCTGACATAAGCTCGAATAACGGGTGATCGTGCTTGTCGGGTCGGAGTTTCTATTGCAATTTCTCATACTTGCATGCAAATGCACTGATTTAGCACGGGAAACAGCGATTCCGCACAGAAATACACTTCTGAAACGAAGAAACGTCGAATCTGACATAGGCTCGAATAAATTGTGAGCGTGCTTGCTGGGTCGGAGTTTCTGTGCCAATTTCGCATATTTGCATGCAAATGCACTGATCTAGCACGCGAAACAGCGATTCCGCACAGAAATACACTTCTGAAACGAAGAATCATCGAATCTGACATAAGCTCGAATAACGGGTGATCGTGCTTGTCGGGTCGGAGTTTCTATTGCAATTTCTCATACTTGCATGCAAATGCACTGATTTAGCACGGGAAACAGCGATTCCGCACAGAAATACACTTCTGAAACGAAGAATCGTCGAATCTGACATAGGCTCGAATAAATTGTGATCGTGCTTGCCCGGTCGGAGTTTCTGTCCAATTTCGCATATTTGCATGCAAATGCACTGATCTAGCACGCGAAACAGCGATTCCGCACCGAAATACACTTCTGAAACGAAGAATCGTCGAATCTGATATAAGCTCGAATAAAACGTGATTGTGCTTGCCTTGTCGGAGTTTCTGTGCCAATTTCGCATATTTGCATGCAAATGCACTGATCTAGCACGCGAACCAGCGATTCCGCACAGAAATACACTTCTGAGACGAAGAATCGTCGAATCTGACATAAGCTCGAATAAAGGGTGATCGTGCTTGTCGGGTCGGAGTTTCTATTCCAATTTCTCATACTTGAATGCAAATGCACTGATTTAGCACGGGAAACCGCGATTCCGCACAGAAATACACTTCTCAAACGAAGAATCGTCGAATCTGACATAGGCTCGAATAAATTGTGATCGTGCTTGCCCGGTCGGAGTTTCTGTCCAATTTCACATATTTGCATGCAAATGCACTGATCTAGCACGCGAAACAGCGATTCCGCACCGAAATACACTTCTGAAACGAAGAATCGTCGAATCTGACATAAGCTCGAATAAATCGTGATCGTGCTTGCCTTGTCGGAGTTTCTGTGCCAATTTCGCATACTTGCATGCAAATGCACTGATCTAGCACGCGAACCAGCGATTCCGCACAGAAATACACTTCTGAGACGAAGAATCGTCGAATCTGACATAAGCTCGAATAAAGGGTGATCGTGCTTGTCGGGTCGGAGTTTCTATTCCAATTTCTCATACTTGCATGCAAATGCACTGATTTAGCACGCGAAACAGCGATTCCGCACAGAAATACACTTCCGGAACGAAGAATCGTCGAATCTGACATAAGCTCGAATAAAGGGTGATCGTGCTTGTCGGGTCGGAGTTTCTATTCCAATTTCTCATACTTGAATGCAAATGCACTGATTTAGCACGGGAAACAGCGATTCCGCACAGAAATACACTTCTGAAACGAAGAATCGTCGAATCTGACATAGGCTCGAATAAATTGTGATCGTGCTTGCCCGGTCGCAGTTTCTATTCCAATTTGGCATACTTGCATGCAAATGCACTGATCTAGCACGCGAAACAGCGATTCTGCACAGAAACTCATTTGTGAAACGAATAATCGTCGAATCTGACATAAGCTCGAATAAATCGTGATCCTGCTAGCCGAATCGGAGTTTTCCTGCCAATTTCGCATATTTGCATGCAAATGCACTGATCTAGCGCGCGAAACAGAGATTCCGCACAGAAATACACTTCTGAAACGAAGAAACGTCGAATCTGACATAGGCTCGAATAAATTGTGAGCGTGCTTGCCGGGTCGGAGTTTCTGTGCCAATTTCGCATATTTGCATGCAAATGCACTGATTTAGCACGGGAAACAGCGATTCTGACATAGGCTCGAATAAATTGTGATCGTGCTTGCCCGGTCGGAGTTTCTGTCCAATTTCGCATATTTGCATGCAAATGCACTGATCTAGCACGCGAAACAGCGATTCCGCACCGAAATACACTTCTGAAACGAACAATCGTCGAATCTGACATAAGCTCGAATAAATCGTGATCGTGCTTGCCTTGTCGGAGTTTCTGTGCCAATTTCGCATATTTGCATGCAAATGCACTGATCTAGCACGCGAAACAGCGATTCCGCACAGAAATACACTTCCGAAACGAAGAATCGTCGAATCTGACATAAGCTCGAATAAAGGGTGATCGTGCTTGTCGGGTCGGAGTTTCTATTCCAATTTCTCATACTTGAATGCAAATGCACTGATTTAGCACGGGAAACAGCGATTCCGCACAGAAATACACTTCTGAAACGAAGAATCGTCGAATCTGACAAAGGCTCGAATAAATTGTGATCGTGCTTGCCCGGTCGGAGTTTCTATTCCAATTTGGCATACTTGCATGCAAATGCACTGATCTAGCACGCGAAACAGCGATTCTGCACTGAAACTCATTTGTGAAACGAATAATCGTCGAATCTGACATAAGCTCGAATAAATCGTGATCCTGCTAGCCGAATCGGAGTTTTCCTGCCAATTTCGCATATTTGCATGCAAATGCACTGATCTAGCGCGCGAAACAGCGATTCCGCACAGAAATACACTTCTGAAACGAAGAAACGTCGAATCTGACATAGGCTCGAATAAATTGTGAGCGTGCTTGCTGGGTCGGAGTTTCTGTGCCAATTTCGCATATTTGCATGCAAATGCACTGATCTAGCACGCGAAACAGCGATTCCGCACAGAAATACACTTCTGAAACGAAGAATCATCGAATCTGACATAAGCTCGAATAACGGGTGATCGTGCTTGTCGGGTCGGAGTTTCTATTGCAATTTCTCATACTTGCATGCAAATGCACTGATTTAGCACGGGAAACAGCGATTCCGCACAGAAATACACTTCTGAAACGAAGAAACGTCGAATCTGACATAGGCTCGAATAAATTGTGAGCGTGCTTGCTGGGTCGGAGTTTCTGTGCCAATTTCGCATATTTGCATGCAAATGCACTGATCTAGCACGCGAAACAGCGATTCCGCACAGAAATACACTTCTGAAACGAAGAATCATCGAATCTGACATAAGCTCGAATAACGGGTGATCGTGCTTGTCGGGTCGGAGTTTCTATTGCAATTTCTCATACTTGCATGCAAATGCACTGATTTAGCACGGGAAACAGCGATTCCGCACAGAAATACACTTCTGAAACGAAGAATCGTCGAATCTGACATAGGCTCGAATAAATTGTGATCGTGCTTGCCCGGTCGGAGTTTCTGTCCAATTTCGCATATTTGCATGCAAATGCACTGATCTAGCACGCGAAACAGCGATTCCGCACCGAAATACACTTCTGAAACGAAGAATCGTCGAATCTGATATAAGCTCGAATAAAACGTGATTGTGCTTGCCTTGTCGGAGTTTCTGTGCCAATTTCGCATATTTGCATGCAAATGCACTGATCTAGCACGCGAACCAGCGATTCCGCACAGAAATACACTTCTGAGACGAAGAATCGTCGAATCTGACATAAGCTCGAATAAAGGGTGATCGTGCTTGTCGGGTCGGAGTTTCTATTCCAATTTCTCATACTTGAATGCAAATGCACTGATTTAGCACGGGAAACCGCGATTCCGCACAGAAATACACTTCTCAAACGAAGAATCGTCGAATCTGACATAGGCTCGAATAAATTGTGATCGTGCTTGCCCGGTCGGAGTTTCTGTCCAATTTCACATATTTGCATGCAAATGCACTGATCTAGCACGCGAAACAGCGATTCCGCACCGAAATACACTTCTGAAACGAAGAATCGTCGAATCTGACATAAGCTCGAATAAATCGTGATCGTGCTTGCCTTGTCGGAGTTTCTGTGCCAATTTCGCATATTTGCATGCAAATGCACTGATCTAGCACGCGAACCAGCGATTCCGCACAGAAATACACTTCTGAGACGAAGAATCGTCGAATCTGACATAAGCTCGAATAAAGGGTGATCGTGCTTGTCGGGTCGGAGTTTCTATTCCAATTTCTCATACTTGCATGCAAATGCACTGATTTAGCACGCGAAACAGCGATTCCGCACAGAAATACACTTCCGGAACGAAGAATCGTCGAATCTGACATAAGCTCGAATAAAGGGTGATCGTGCTTGTCGGGTCGGAGTTTCTATTCCAATTTCTCATACTTGAATGCAAATGCACTGATTTAGCACGGGAAACAGCGATTCCGCACAGAAATACACTTCTGAAACGAAGAATCGTCGAATCTGACATAGGCTCGAATAAATTGTGATCGTGCTTGCCCGGTCGCAGTTTCTATTCCAATTTGGCATACTTGCATGCAAATGCACTGATCTAGCACGCGAAACAGCGATTCTGCACAGAAACTCATTTGTGAAACGAATAATCGTCGAATCTGACATAAGCTCGAATAAATCGTGATCCTGCTAGCCGAATCGGAGTTTTCCTGCCAATTTCGCATATTTGCATGCAAATGCACTGATCTAGCACGCGAACCAGCGATTCCGCACAGAAATACACTTCTGAGACGAAGAATCGTCGAATCTGACATAAGCTCGAATAAAGGGTGATCGTGCTTGTCGGGTCGGAGTTTCTATTCCAATTTCTCATACTTGCATGCAAATGCACTGATTTAGCACGCGAAACAGCGATTCCGCACAGAAATACACTTCCGGAACGAAGAATCGTCGAATCTGACATAAGCTCGAATAAAGGGTGATCGTGCTTGTCGGGTCGGAGTTTCTATTCCAATTTCTCATACTTGAATGCAAATGCACTGATTTAGCACGGGAAACAGCGATTCCGCACAGAAATACACTTCTGAAACGAAGAATCGTCGAATCTGACATAGGCTCGAATAAATTGTGATCGTGCTTGCCCGGTCGCAGTTTCTATTCCAATTTGGCATACTTGCATGCAAATGCACTGATCTAGCACGCGAAACAGCGATTCTGCACAGAAACTCATTTGTGAAACGAATAATCGTCGAATCTGACATAAGCTCGAATAAATCGTGATCCTGCTAGCCGAATCGGAGTTTTCCTGCCAATTTCGCATATTTGCATGCAAATGCACTGATCTAGCGCGCGAAACAGAGATTCCGCACAGAAATACACTTCTGAAACGAAGAAACGTCGAATCTGACATAGGCTCGAATAAATTGTGAGCGTGCTTGCCGGGTCGGAGTTTCTGTGCCAATTTCGCATATTTGCATGCAAATGCACTGATTTAGCACGGGAAACAGCGATTCTGACATAGGCTCGAATAAATTGTGATCGTGCTTGCCCGGTCGGAGTTTCTGTCCAATTTCGCATATTTGCATGCAAATGCACTGATCTAGCACGCGAAACAGCGATTCCGCACCGAAATACACTTCTGAAACGAACAATCGTCGAATCTGACATAAGCTCGAATAAATCGTGATCGTGCTTGCCTTGTCGGAGTTTCTGTGCCAATTTCGCATATTTGCATGCAAATGCACTGATCTAGCACGCGAAACAGCGATTCCGCACAGAAATACACTTCCGAAACGAAGAATCGTCGAATCTGACATAAGCTCGAATAAAGGGTGATCGTGCTTGTCGGGTCGGAGTTTCTATTCCAATTTCTCATACTTGAATGCAAATGCACTGATTTAGCACGGGAAACAGCGATTCCGCACAGAAATACACTTCTGAAACGAAGAATCGTCGAATCTGACATAGGCTCGAATAAATTGTGATCGTGCTTGCCCGGTCGGAGTTTCTATTCCAATTTGGCATACTTGCATGCAAATGCACTGATCTAGCACGCGAAACAGCGATTCTGCACTGAAACTCATTTGTGAAACGAATAATCGTCGAATCTGACATAAGCTCGAATAAATCGTGATCCTGCTAGCCGAATCGGAGTTTTCCTGCCAATTTCGCATATTTGCATGCAAATGCACTGATCTAGCGCGCGAAACAGCGATTCCGCACAGAAATACACTTCTGAAACGAAGAAACGTCGAATCTGACATAGGCTCGAATAAATTGTGAGCGTGCTTGCTGGGTCGGAGTTTCTGTGCCAATTTCGCATATTTGCATGCAAATGCACTGATCTAGCACGCGAAACAGCGATTCCGCACAGAAATACACTTCTGAAACGAAGAATCATCGAATCTGACATAAGCTCGAATAACGGGTGATCGTGCTTGTCGGGTCGGAGTTTCTATTGCAATTTCTCATACTTGCATGCAAATGCACTGATTTAGCACGGGAAACAGCGATTCCGCACAGAAATACACTTCTGAAACGAAGAAACGTCGAATCTGACATAGGCTCGAATAAATTGTGAGCGTGCTTGCTGGGTCGGAGTTTCTGTGCCAATTTCGCATATTTGCATGCAAATGCACTGATCTAGCACGCGAAACAGCGATTCCGCACAGAAATACACTTCTGAAACGAAGAATCATCGAATCTGACATAAGCTCGAATAACGGGTGATCGTGCTTGTCGGGTCGGAGTTTCTATTGCAATTTCTCATACTTGCATGCAAATGCACTGATTTAGCACGGGAAACAGCGATTCCGCACAGAAATACACTTCTGAAACGAAGAATCGTCGAATCTGACATAGGCTCGAATAAATTGTGATCGTGCTTGCCCGGTCGGAGTTTCTGTCCAATTTCGCATATTTGCATGCAAATGCACTGATCTAGCACGCGAAACAGCGATTCCGCACCGAAATACACTTCTGAAACGAAGAATCGTCGAATCTGATATAAGCTCGAATAAAACGTGATTGTGCTTGCCTTGTCGGAGTTTCTGTGCCAATTTCGCATATTTGCATGCAAATGCACTGATCTAGCACGCGAACCAGCGATTCCGCACAGAAATACACTTCTGAGACGAAGAATCGTCGAATCTGACATAAGCTCGAATAAAGGGTGATCGTGCTTGTCGGGTCGGAGTTTCTATTCCAATTTCTCATACTTGAATGCAAATGCACTGATTTAGCACGGGAAACCGCGATTCCGCACAGAAATACACTTCTCAAACGAAGAATCGTCGAATCTGACATAGGCTCGAATAAATTGTGATCGTGCTTGCCCGGTCGGAGTTTCTGTCCAATTTCACATATTTGCATGCAAATGCACTGATCTAGCACGCGAAACAGCGATTCCGCACCGAAATACACTTCTGAAACGAAGAATCGTCGAATCTGACATAAGCTCGAATAAATCGTGATCGTGCTTGCCTTGTCGGAGTTTCTGTGCCAATTTCGCATATTTGCATGCAAATGCACTGATCTAGCACGCGAACCAGCGATTCCGCACAGAAATACACTTCTGAGACGAAGAATCGTCGAATCTGACATAAGCTCGAATAAAGGGTGATCGTGCTTGTCGGGTCGGAGTTTCTATTCCAATTTCTCATACTTGCATGCAAATGCACTGATTTAGCACGCGAAACAGCGATTCCGCACAGAAATACACTTCCGGAACGAAGAATCGTCGAATCTGACATAAGCTCGAATAAAGGGTGATCGTGCTTGTCGGGTCGGAGTTTCTATTCCAATTTCTCATACTTGAATGCAAATGCACTGATTTAGCACGGGAAACAGCGATTCCGCACAGAAATACACTTCTGAAACGAAGAATCGTCGAATCTGACATAGGCTCGAATAAATTGTGATCGTGCTTGCCCGGTCGCAGTTTCTATTCCAATTTGGCATACTTGCATGCAAATGCACTGATCTAGCACGCGAAACAGCGATTCTGCACAGAAACTCATTTGTGAAACGAATAATCGTCGAATCTGACATAAGCTCGAATAAATCGTGATCCTGCTAGCCGAATCGGAGTTTTCCTGCCAATTTCGCATATTTGCATGCAAATGCACTGATCTAGCGCGCGAAACAGAGATTCCGCACAGAAATACACTTCTGAAACGAAGAAACGTCGAATCTGACATAGGCTCGAATAAATTGTGAGCGTGCTTGCCGGGTCGGAGTTTCTGTGCCAATTTCGCATATTTGCATGCAAATGCACTGATTTAGCACGGGAAACAGCGATTCTGACATAGGCTCGAATAAATTGTGATCGTGCTTGCCCGGTCGGAGTTTCTGTCCAATTTCGCATATTTGCATGCAAATGCACTGATCTAGCACGCGAAACAGCGATTCCGCACCGAAATACACTTCTGAAACGAACAATCGTCGAATCTGACATAAGCTCGAATAAATCGTGATCGTGCTTGCCTTGTCGGAGTTTCTGTGCCAATTTCGCATATTTGCATGCAAATGCACTGATCTAGCACGCGAAACAGCGATTCCGCACAGAAATACACTTCCGAAACGAAGAATCGTCGAATCTGACATAAGCTCGAATAAAGGGTGATCGTGCTTGTCGGGTCGGAGTTTCTATTCCAATTTCTCATACTTGAATGCAAATGCACTGATTTAGCACGGGAAACAGCGATTCCGCACAGAAATACACTTCTGAAACGAAGAATCGTCGAATCTGACATAGGCTCGAATAAATTGTGATCGTGCTTGCCCGGTCGGAGTTTCTATTCCAATTTGGCATACTTGCATGCAAATGCACTGATCTAGCACGCGAAACAGCGATTCTGCACTGAAACTCATTTGTGAAACGAATAATCGTCGAATCTGACATAAGCTCGAATAAATCGTGATCCTGCTAGCCGAATCGGAGTTTTCCTGCCAATTTCGCATATTTGCATGCAAATGCACTGATCTAGCGCGCGAAACAGCGATTCCGCACAGAAATACACTTCTGAAACGAAGAAACGTCGAATCTGACATAGGCTCGAATAAATTGTGAGCGTGCTTGCTGGGTCGGAGTTTCTGTGCCAATTTCGCATATTTGCATGCAAATGCACTGATCTAGCACGCGAAACAGCGATTCCGCACAGAAATACACTTCTGAAACGAAGAATCATCGAATCTGACATAAGCTCGAATAACGGGTGATCGTGCTTGTCGGGTCGGAGTTTCTATTGCAATTTCTCATACTTGCATGCAAATGCACTGATTTAGCACGGGAAACAGCGATTCCGCACAGAAATACACTTCTGAAACGAAGAAACGTCGAATCTGACATAGGCTCGAATAAATTGTGAGCGTGCTTGCTGGGTCGGAGTTTCTGTGCCAATTTCGCATATTTGCATGCAAATGCACTGATCTAGCACGCGAAACAGCGATTCCGCACAGAAATACACTTCTGAAACGAAGAATCATCGAATCTGACATAAGCTCGAATAACGGGTGATCGTGCTTGTCGGGTCGGAGTTTCTATTGCAATTTCTCATACTTGCATGCAAATGCACTGATTTAGCACGGGAAACAGCGATTCCGCACAGAAATACACTTCTGAAACGAAGAATCGTCGAATCTGACATAGGCTCGAATAAATTGTGATCGTGCTTGCCTTGTCGGAGTTTCTGTGCCAATTTCGCATATTTGCATGCAAATGCACTGATCTAGCACGCGAAACAGCGATTCCGCACAGAAATACACTTCCGAAACGAAGAATCGTCGAATCTGACATAAGCTCGAATAAAGGGTGATCGTGCTTGTCGGGTCGGAGTTTCTATTCCAATTTCTCATACTTGAATGCAAATGCACTGATTTAGCACGGGAAACAGCGATTCCGCACAGAAATACACTTCTGAAACGAAGAATCGTCGAATCTGACATAGGCTCGAATAAATTGTGATCGTGCTTGCCCGGTCGGAGTTTCTATTCCAATTTGGCATACTTGCATGCAAATGCACTGATGTAGCACGCGTAACAGCGATTCTGCACTGAAACTCATTTGTGAAACGAATAATCGTCGAATCTGACATAAGCTCGAATAAATCGTGATCCTGCTAGCCGAATCGGAGTTTTCCTGCCAATTTCGCATATTTGCATGCAAATGCACTGATCTAGCGCGCGAAACAGCGATTCCGCACAGAAATACACTTCTGAAACGAAGAAACGTCGAATCTGACATAGGCTCGAATAAATTGTGAGCGTGCTTGCTGGGTCGGAGTTTCTGTGCCAATTTCGCATATTTGCATGCAAATGCACTGATCTAGCACGCGAAACAGCGATTCCGCACAGAAATACACTTCTGAAACGAAGAATCATCGAATCTGACATAAGCTCGAATAACGGGTGATCGTGCTTGTCGGGTCGGAGTTTCTATTGCAATTTCTCATACTTGCATGCAAATGCACTGATTTAGCACGGGAAACAGCGATTCCGCACAGAAATACACTTCTGAAACGAAGAATCGTCGAATCTGACATAGGCTCGAATAAATTGTGATCGTGCTTGCCCGGTCGGAGTTTCTGTCCAATTTCGCATATTTGCATGCAAATGCACTGATCTAGCACGCGAAACAGCGATTCCGCACCGAAATACACTTCTGAAACGAAGAATCGTCGAATCTGACATAAGCTCGAATAAAACGTGATCGTGCTTGCCTTGTCGGAGTTTCTGTGCCAATTTCGCATATTTGCATGCAAATGCACTGATCTAGCACGCGAACCAGCGATTCCGCACAGAAATACACTTCTGAGACGAAGAATCGTCGAATCTGACATAAGCTCGAATAAAGGGTGATCGTGCTTGTCGGGTCGGAGTTTCTATTCCAATTTCTCATACTTGAATGCAAATGCACTGATTTAGCACGGGAAACCGCGATTCCGCACAGAAATACAGTTCTCAAACGAAGAATCGTCGAATCTGACATAGGCTCGAATAAATTGTGATCGTGCTTGCCCGGTCGGAGTTTCTGTCCAATTTCACATATTTGCATGCAAATGCACTGATCTAGCACGCGAAACAGCGATTCCGCACCGAAATACACTTCTGAAACGAAGAATCGTCGAATCTGACATAAGCTCGAATAAATCGTGATCGTGCTTGCCTTGTCGGAGTTTCTGTGCCAATTTCGCATATTTGCATGCAAATGCACTGATCTAGCACGCGAACCAGCGATTCCGCACAGAAATACACTTCTGAGACGAAGAATCGTCGAATCTGACATAAGCTCGAATAAAGGGTGATCGTGCTTGTCGGGTCGGAGTTTCTATTCCAATTTCTCATACTTGCATGCAAATGCACTGATTTAGCACGCGAAACAGCGATTCCGCACAGAAATACACTTCCGAAACGAAGAATCGTCGAATCTGACATAAGCTCGAATAAAGGGTGATCGTGCTTGTCGGGTCGGAGTTTCTATTCCAATTTCTCATACTTGAATGCAAATGCACTGATTTAGCACGGGAAACAGCGATTCCGCACAGAAATACACTTCTGAAACGAAGAACCGTCGAATCTGACATTGGCTCGAATAAATTGTGAGCGTGCTTGCCCGGTCGGAGTTTCTGTGCCAATTTCGCATATTTGCATGCAAATGCACTGATCTAGCACGCGAACCAGCGATTCCGCACAGAAATACACTTCTGAGACGAAGAATCGTCGAATCTGACATAAGCTCGAATAAAGGGTGATCGTGCTTGTCGGGTCGGAGTTTCTATTCCAATTTCTCATACTTGAATGCAAATGCACTGATTTAGCACGGGAAACCGCGATTCCGCACAGAAATACACTTCTCAAACGAAGAATCGTCGAATCTGACATAGGCTCGAATAAATTGTGATCGTGCTTGCCCGGTCGGAGTTTCTGTCCAATTTCACATATTTGCATGCAAATGCACTGATCTAGCACGCGAAACAGCGATTCCGCACCGAAATACACTTCTGAAACGAAGAATCGTCAAATCTGACATAAGCTCGAATAAATCGTGATCGTGCTTGCCTTGTCGGAGTTTCTGTGCCAATTTCGCATATTTGCATGCAAATGCACTGATCTAGCACGCGAACCAGCGATTCCGCACAGAAATACACTTCTGAGACGAAGAATCGTCGAATCTGACATAAGCTCGAATAAAGGGTGATCGTGCTTGTCGGGTCGGAGTTTCTATTCCAATTTCTCATACTTGCATGCAAATGCACTGATTTAGCACGGGAAACAGCGATTCCGCACAGAAATACACTTCTGAAACGAAGAATCGTCGAATCTGACATAGGCTCGAATAAATTGTGATCGTGCTTGCCCGGTCGGAGTTTCTGTCCAATTTCGCATATTTGCATGCATATGCACTGATCTAGCACGCGAAACAGCGATTCCGCACCGAAATACACTTCTGAAACGAACAATCGTCGAATCTGACATAAGCTCGAATAAATCATGATCGTGCTTGCCTTGTCGGAGTTTCTGTGCCAATTTCGCATATTTGCATGCAAATGCACTGATCTAGCACGCGAAACAGCGATTCCGCACAGAAATACACTTCTGAAACCAAGAATCGTCGAATCTGACATAAGCTCGAATAAAGGGTGATCGTTCTTGTCGGGTCGGAGTTTCTATTCCAATTTCTCATACTTGAATGCAAATGCACTGATTTAGCACGCGAAACAGCGATTCCGCACAGAAATACACTTCCGAAACGAAGAATCGTCGAATCTGACATAAGCTCGAATAAAGGGTGATCGTGCTTGTCGGGTCGGAGTTTCTATTCCAATTTCTCATACTTGAATGCAAATGCACTGATTTAGCACGGGAAACAGCGATTCCGCACAGAAATACACTTCTGAAACGAAGAACCGTCGAATCTGACATTGGCTCGAATAAATTGTGAGCGTGCTTGCCCGGTCGGAGTTTCTGTCTAATTTCGCATATTTGTATGCAAATGCACTGATCTAGCACGCGAAACAGCGATTCCGCACCGAAATACACTTCTGAAACGAAGAATCGTCGAATCTGACATAAGCTCGAATAAAGGGTGATCGTGCTTGTCGGGTCGGAGTTTCTATTCCAATTTCTCATACTTGAATGCAAATGCACTGATTTAGCACGGGAAACCTCGATTCCGCACAGAAATACACTTCTCAAACGAAGAATCGTCGAATCTGACATAGGCTCGAATAAATTGTGATCGTGCTTGCCCGGTCGGAGTTTCTGTCCAATTTCGCATATTTGCATGCAAATGCACTGATCTAGCACGCGAAACAGCGATTCCGCACCGAAATACACTTCTGAAACGAAGAATCGTCGAATCTGACATAAGCTCGAATAAATCGTGATCGTGCTAGTCTTGTCGGAGTTTCTGTGCCAATTTCGCATATTTGCATGCAAATGCACTGATCTAGCACGCGAACCAGCGATTCCGCACAGAAATACACTTCTGAGACGAAGAATCGTCGAATCTGACATAAGCTCGAATAAAGGGTGATCGTGCTTGTCGGGTCGGAGTTTCTATTCCAATTTCTCATACTTGCATGCAAATGCACTGATTTAGCACGGGAAACAGCGATTCCGCACAGAAATACACTTCTCAAACGAAGAATCGTCGAATCTGACATAGGCTCGAATAAATTGTGATCGTGCTTGCCCGGTCGGAGTTTCTGTCCAATTTCGCATATTTGCATGCAAATGCACTGATCTAGCACGCGAAACAGCGATTCCGCACCGAAATACACTTCTGAAACGAACAATCGTCGAATCTGACATAAGCTCGAATAAATCATGATCGTGCTTGCCTTGTCGGAGTTTCTGTGCCAATTTCGCATATTTGCATGCAAATGCACTGATTTAGCACGGGAAACAGCGATTCCGCACAGAAATACACTTCTGAAACGAAGAACCGTCGAATCTGACATTGGCTCGAATAAATTGTGAGCGTGCTTGCCCGGTCGGAGTTTCTGTGCCAATTTCGCATATTTGCATGCAAATGCACTGATCTAGCACGCGAACCAGCGATTCCGCACAGAAATACACTTCTGAGACGAAGAATCGTCGAATCTGACATAAGCTCGAATAAAGGGTGATCGTGCTTGTCGGGTCGGAGTTTCTATTCCAATTTCTCATACTTGAATGCAAATGCACTGATTTAGCACGGGAAACCGCGATTCCGCACAGAAATACACTTCTCAAACGAAGAATCGTCGAATCTGACATAGGCTCGAATAAATTGTGATCGTGCTTGCCTTGTCGGAGTTTCTGTGCCAATTTCGCATATTTGCATGCAAATGCACTGATTTAGCACGCGAAACAGCGATTCCGCACAGAAATACACTTCCGAAACGAAGAATCGTCGAATCTGACATAAGCTCGAATAAAGGGTGATCGTGCTTGTCGGGTCGGAGTTTCTATTCCAATTTCTCATACTTGAATGCAAATGCACTGATTTAGCACGGGAAACAGCGATTCCGCACAGAAATACACTTCTGAAACGAAGAACCGTCGAATCTGACATTGGCTCGAATAAATTGTGAGCGTGCTTGCCCGGTCGGAGTTTCTGTGCCAATTTCGCATATTTGCATGCAAATGCACTGATCTAGCACGCGAACCAGCGATTCCGCACAGAAATACACTTCTGAGACGAAGAATCGTCGAATCTGACATAAGCTCGAATAAAGGGTGATCGTGCTTGTCGGGTCGGAGTTTCTATTCCAATTTCTCATACTTGCATGCAAATGCACTGATTTAGCACGCGAAACAGCGATTCCGCACAGAAATACACTTCCGAAACGAAGAATCGTCGAATCTGACATAAGCTCGAATAAAGGGTGATCGTGCTTGTCGGGTCGGAGTTTCTATTCCAATTTCTCATACTTGAATGCAAATGCACTGATTTAGCACGGGAAACAGCGATTCCGCACAGAAATACACTTCTGAAACGAAGAACCGTCGAATCTGACATTGGCTCGAATAAATTGTGAGCGTGCTTGCCCGGTCGGAGTTTCTGTCTACTTTCGCATATTTGTATGCAAATGCACTGATCTAGCACGCGAAACAGCGATTCCGCACAGAAATACACTTCTGAAACGAAGAATCGTCGAATCTGACATAAGCTCGAATAAAGGGTGATCGTGCTTGTCGGGTCGGAGTTTCTATTCCAATTTCTCATACTTGAATGCAAATGCACTGATTTAGCACGGGAAACCTCGATTCCGCACAGAAATACACTTCTCAAACGAAGAATCGTCGAATCTGACATAGGCTCGAATAAATTGTGATCGTGCTTGCCCGGTCGGAGTTTCTGTCCAATTTCGCATATTTGCATGCAAATGCACTGATCTAGCACGCGAAACAGCGATTCCGCACCGAAATACACTTCTGAAACGAAGAATCGTCGAATCTGACATAAGCTCGAATAAATCGTGATCGTGCTAGCCTTGTCGGAGTTTCTGTGCCAATTTCGCATATTTGCATGCAAATGCACTGATCTAGCACGCGAACCAGCGATTCCGCACAGAAATACACTTCTGAGACGAAGAATCGTCGAATCTGACATAAGCTCGAATAAAGGGTGATCGTGCTTGTCGGGTCGGAGTTTCTATTCCAATTTCTCATACTTGCATGCAAATGCACTGATTTAGCACGGGAAACAGCGATTCCGCACAGAAATACACTTCTGAAACGAAGAATCGTCGAATCTGACATAGGCTCGAATAAATTGTGATGGTGCTTGCCCGGTCGGAGTTTCTGTCCAATTTCGCATATTTGCATGCAAATGCACTGATCTAGCACGCGAAACAGCGATTCCGCACCGAAATACACTTCTGAAACGAACAATCGTCGAATCTGACATAAGCTCGAATAAATCATGATCGTGCTTGCCTTGTCGGAGTTTCTGTGCCAATTTCGCATATTTGCATGCAAATGCACTGATCTAGCACGCGAAACAGCGATTCCGCACAGAAATACACTTCCGAAACGAAGAATCGTCGAATCTGACATAAGCTCGAATAAAGGGTGATCGTGCTTGTCGGGTCGGAGTTTCTATTCCAATTTCTCATACTTGAATGCAAATGCACTGATTTAGCACGGGAAACCGCGATTCCGCACAGAAATACACTTCTCAAACGAAGAATCGTCGAATCTGACATAGGCTCGAATAAATTGTGATCGTGCTTGCCCGGTCGGAGTTTCTGTCCAATTTCACATATTTGCATGCAAATGCACTGATCTAGCACGCGAAACAGCGATTCCGCACCGAAATACACTTCTGAAACGAAGAATCGTCAAATCTGACATAAGCTCGAATAAATCGTGATCGTGCTTGCCTTGTCGGAGTTTCTGTGCCAATTTCGCATATTTGCATGCAAAAGCACTGATCTAGCACGCGAACCAGCGATTCCGCACAGAAATACACTTCTGAGACGAAGAATCGTCGAATCTGACATAAGCTCGAATAAAGGGTGATCGTGCTTGTCGGGTCGGAGTTTCTATTCCAATTTCTCATACTTGCATGCAAATGCACTGATTTAGCACGGGAAACAGCGATTCCGCACAGAAATACACTTCTGAAACGAAGAATCGTCGAATCTGACATAGGCTCGAATAAATTGTGATCGTGCTTGCCCGGTCGGAGTTTCTGTCCAATTTCGCATATTTGCATGCAAATGCACTGATCTAGCACGCGAAACAGCGATTCCGCACCGAAATACACTTCTGAAACGAACAATCGTCGAATCTGACATAAGCTCGAATAAATCATGATCGTGCTTGCCTTGTCGGAGTTTCTGTGCCAATTTCGCATATTTGCATGCAAATGCACTGATCTAGCACGCGAAACAGCGATTCCGCACAGAAATACACTTCCGAAACGAAGAATCGTCGAATCTGACATAAGCTCGAATAAAGGGTGATCGTGCTTGTCGGGTCGGAGTTTCTATTCCAATTTCTCATACTTGAATGCAAATGCACTGATTTAGCACGGGAAACAGCGATTCCGCACAGAAATACACTTCTGAAACGAAGAACCGTCGAATCTGACATTGGCTCGAATAAATTGTGAGCGTGCTTGCCCGGTCGGAGTTTCTGTGCCAATTTCGCATATTTGCATGCAAATGCACTGATCTAGCACGCGAACCAGCGATTCCGCACAGAAATACACTTCTGAGACGAAGAATCGTCGAATCTGACATAAGCTCGAATAAAGGGTGATCGTGCTTGTCGGGTCGGAGTTTCTATTCCAATTTCTCATACTTGAATGCAAATGCACTGATTTAGCACGGGAAACCGCGATTCCGCACAGAAATACACTTCTGAAACGAAGAACCGTCGAATCTGACATTGGCTCGAATAAATTGTGATCGTGCTTGCCCGGTCGGAGTTTCTGTCCAATTTCACATATTTGCATGCAAATGCACTGATCTAGCACGCGAAACAGCGATTCCGCACCGAAATACACTTCTGAAACGAAGAATCGTCAAATCTGACATAAGCTCGAATAAATCGTGATCGTGCTTGCCTTGTCGGAGTTTCTGTGCCAATTTCGCATATTTGCATGCAAATGCACTGATCTAGCACGCGAACCAGCGATTCCGCACAGAAATACACTTCTGAGACGAAGAATCGTCGAATCTGACATAAGCTCGAATAAAGGGTGATCGTGCTTGTCGGGTCGGAGTTTCTATTCCAATTTATCATACTTGCATGCAAATGCACTGATTTAGCACGGGAAACAGCGATTCCGCACAGAAATACACTTCTGAAACGAAGAATCGTCGAATCTGACATAGGCTCGAATAAATTGTGATCGTGCTTGCCCGGTCGGAGTTTCTGTCCAATTTCGCATATTTGCATGCAAATGCACTGATCTAGCACGCGAAACAGCGATTCCGCACCGAAATACACTTCTGAAACGAACAATCGTCGAATCTGACATAAGCTCGAATAAATCATGATCGTGCTTGCCTTGTCGGAGTTTCTGTGCCAATTTCGCATATTTGCATGCAAATGCACTGATCTAGCACGCGAAACAGCGATTCCGCACAGAAATACACTTCTGAAACCAAGAATCGTCGAATCTGACATAAGCTCGAATAAAGGGTGATCGTGCTTGTCGGGTCGGAGTTTCTATTCCAATTTCTCATACTTGAATGCAAATGCACTGATTTAGCACGCGAAACAGCGATTCCGCACAGAAATACACTTCCGAAACGAAGAATCGTCGAATCTGACATAAGCTCGAATAAAGGGTGATCGTGCTTGTCGGGTCGGAGTTTCTATTCCAATTTCTCATACTTGAATGCAAATGCACTGATTTAGCACGGGAAACAGCGATTCCGCACAGAAATACACTTCTGAAACGAAGAACCGTCGAATCTGACATTGGCTCGAATAAATTGTGAGCGTGCTTGCCCGGTCGGAGTTTCTGTCTAATTTCGCATATTTGTATGCAAATGCACTGATCTAGCACGCGAAACAGCGATTCCGCACAGAAATACACTTCTGAAACGAAGAATCGTCGAATCTGACATAAGCTCGAATAAAGGGTGATCGTGCTTGTCGGGTCGGAGTTTCTATTCCAATTTCTCATACTTGAATGCAAATGCACTGATTTAGCACGGGAAACCTCGATTCCGCACAGAAATACACTTCTCAAACGAAGAATCGTCGAATCTGACATAGGCTCGAATAAATTGTGATCGTGCTTGCCCGGTCGGAGTTTCTGTCCAATTTCGCATATTTGCATGCAAATGCACTGATCTAGCACGCGAAACAGCGATTACGCACCGAAATACACTTCTGAAACGAAGAATCGTCGAATCTGACATAAGCTCGAATAAATCGTGATCGTGCTAGCCTTGTCGGAGTTTCTGTGCCAATTTCGCATATTTGCATGCAAATGCACTGATCTAGCACGCGAACCAGCGATTCCGCACAGCAATACACTTCTGAGACGAAGAATCGTCGAATCTGACATAAGCTCGAATAAAGGGTGATCGTGCTTGTCGGGTCGGAGTTTCTATTCCAATTTCTCATACTTGCATGCAAATGCACTGATTTAGCACGGGAAACAGCGATTCCGCACAGAAATACACTTCTGAAACGAAGAATCGTCGAATCTGACATAGGCTCGAATAAATTGTGATCGTGCTTGCCCGGTCGGAGTTTCTGTCCAATTTCGCATATTTGCATGCAAATGCACTGATCTAGCACGCGAAACAGCGATTCCGCACCGAAATACACTTCTGAAACGAACAATCGTCGAATCTGACATAAGCTCGAATAAATCATGATCGTGCTTGCCTTGTCGGAGTTTCTGTGCCAATTTCGCATATTTGCATGCAAATGCACTGATCTAGCACGCGAAACAGCGATTCCGCACAGAAATACACTTCCGAAACGAAGAATCGTCGAATCTGACATAAGCTCGAATAAAGGGTGATCGTGCTTGTCGGGTCGGAGTTTCTATTCCAATTTCTCATACTTGAATGCAAATGCACTGATTTAGCACGGGAAACAGCGATTCCGCACAGAAATACACTTCTGAAACGAAGAACCGTCGAATCTGACATTGGCTCGAATAAATTGTGAGCGTGCTTGCCCGGTCGGAGTTTCTGTGCCAATTTCGCATATTTGCATGCAAATGCACTGATCTAGCACGCGAACCAGCGATTCCGCACAGAAATACACTTCTGAGACGAAGAATCGTCGAATCTGACATAAGCTCGAATAAAGGGTGATCGTGCTTGTCGGGTCGGAGTTTCTATTCCAATTTCTCATACTTGAATGCAAATGCACTGATTTAGCACGGGAAACCGCGATTCCGCACAGAAATACACTTCTCAAACGAAGAATCGTCGAATCTGACATAGGCTCGAATAAATTGTGATCGTGCTTGCCCGGTCGGAGTTTCTGTCCAATTTCACATATTTGCATGCAAATGCACTGATCTAGCACGCGAAACAGCGATTCCGCACCGAAATACACTTCTGAAACGAAGAATCGTCAAATCTGACATAAGCTCGAATAAATCGTGATCGTGCTTGCCTTGTCGGAGTTTCTGTGCCAATTTCGCATATTTGCATGCAAATGCACTGATCTAGCACGCGAACCAGCGATTCCGCACAGAAATACACTTCTGAGACGAAGAATCGTCGAATCTGACATAAGCTCGAATAAAGGGTGATCGTGCTTGTCGGGTCGGAGTTTCTATTCCCATTTCTCATACTTGCATGCAAATGCACTGATTTAGCACGGGAAACAGCGATTCCGCACAGAAATACACTTCTGAAACGAAGAATCGTCGAATCTGACATAGGCTCGAATAAATTGTGATCGTGCTTGCCCGGTCGGAGTTTCTGTCCAATTTCGCATATTTGCATGCAAATGCACTGATCTAGCACGCGAAACAGCGATTCCGCACCGAAATACACTTCTGAAACGAAGAATCGTCGAATCTGACATAAGCTCGAATAAATCATGATCGTGCTTGCCTTGTCGGAGTTTCTGTGCCAATTTCGCATATTTGCATGCAAATGCACTGATCTAGCACGCGAAACAGCGATTCCGCACAGAAATACACTTCTGAAACCAAGAATCGTCGAATCTGACATAAGCTCGAATAAAGGGTGATCGTGCTTGTCGGGTCGGAGTTTCTATTCCAATTTCTCATACTTGAATGCAAATGCACTGATTTAGCACGGGAAACAGCGATTCCGCACAGAAATACACTTCTGAAACGAAGAATCGTCGAATCTGACATAGGCTCGAATAAATTGTGATCGTGCTTGCCCGGTCGCAGTTTCTATTCCAATTTGGCATACTTGCATGCAAATGCACTGATCTAGCACGCGAAACAGCGATTCTGCACAGAAACTCATTTGTGAAACGAATAATCGTCGAATCTGACATAAGCTCGAATAAATCGTGATCCTGCTAGCCGAATCGGAGTTTTCCTGCCAATTTCGCATATTTGCATGCAAATGCACTGATCTAGCGCGCGAAACAGCGATTCCGCACAGAAATACACTTCTGAAACGAAGAAACGTCGAATCTGACATAGGCTCGAATAAATTGTGATCGTGCTTGCCCGGTCGGAGTTTCTGTCCAATTTCACATATTTGCATGCAAATGCACTGATCTAGCACGCGAAACAGCGATTCCGCACAGAAATACACTTCTGAAACGAAGAATCGTCGAATCTGACATAAGCTCGAATAAATCGTGATCGTGCTTGCCGGGTCGGAGTTTCTGTGCCAATTTCGCATATTTGCATGCAAATGCACTGACTTAGCACGGGAAACAGCGATTCTGACATAGGCTCGAATAAATTGTGATCGTGCTTGCCCGGTCGGAGTTTCTGTCCAATTTCGCATATTTGCATGCAAATGCACTGATCTAGCACGCGAAACAGCGATTCCGCACCGAAATACACTTCTGAAACGAACAATCGTCGAATCTGACATAAGCTCGAATAAATCGTGATCGTGCTTGCCTTGTCGGAGTTTCTGTGCCAATTTCGCATATTTGCATGCAAATGCACTGATCTAGCACGCGAAACAGCGATTCCGCACAGAAATACACTTCCGAAACGAAGAATCGTCGAATCTGACATAAGCTCGAATAAAGGGTGATCGTGCTTGTCGGGTCGGAGTTTCTATTCCAATTTCTCATACTTGAATGCAAATGCACTGATTTAGCACGGGAAACAGCGATTCAGCACAGAAATGCACTTCTGAAACGAAGAATCGTCGAATCTGACATAGGCTCGAATAAATTGTGATCGTGCTTGCCCGGTCGGAGTTTCTATTCCAATTTGGCATACTTGCATGCAAATGCACTGATCTAGCACGCGAAACAGCGATTCTGCACTGAAACTCATTTGTGAAACGAATAATCGTCGAATCTGACATAAGCTCGAATAAATCGTGATCCTGCTAGCCGAATCGGAGTTTTCCTGCCAATTTCGCATATTTGCATGCAAATGCACTGATCTAGCGCGCGAAACAGCGATTCCGCACAGAAATACACTTCTGAAACGAAGAAACGTCGAATCTGACATAGGCTCGAATAAATTGTGAGCGTGCTTGCTGGGTCGGAGTTTCTGTGCCAATTTCGCATATTTGCATGCAAATGCACTGATCTAGCACGCGAAACAGCGATTCCGCACAGAAATACACTTCTGAAACGAAGAATCATCGAATCTGACATAAGCTCGAATAACGGGTGATCGTGCTTGTCGGGTCGGAGTTTCTATTCCAATTTCTCATACTTGAATGCAAATGCACTGATTTAGCACGGGAAACCTCGATTCCGCACAGAAATACACTTCTCAAACGAAGAATCGTCGAATCTGACATAGGCTCGAATAAATTGTGATCGTGCTTGCCCGGTCGGAGTTTCTGTCCAATTTCGCATATTTGCATGCAAATGCACTGATCTAGCACGCGAAACAGCGATTCCGCACCGAAATACACTTCTGAAACGAAGAATCGTCGAATCTGACATAAGCTCGAATAAAGGGTGATCGTGCTTGTCGGGTCGGAGTTTCTATTCCCATTTCTCATACTTGCATGCAAATGCACTGATTTAGCACGGGAAACAGCGATTCCGCACAGAAATACACTTCTGAAACGAAGAATCGTCGAATCTGACATAGGCTCGAATAAATTGTGATCGTGCTTGCCCGGTCGGAGTTTCTGTCCAATTTCGCATATTTGCATGCAAATGCACTGATCTAGCACGCGAAACAGCGATTCCGCACCGAAATACACTTCTGAAACGAAGAATCGTCAAATCTGACATAAGCTCGAATAAATCGTGATCGTGCTTGCCTTGTCGGAGTTTCTGTGCCAATTTCGCATATTTGCATGCAAATGCACTGATCTAGCACGCGAACCAGCGATTCCGCACAGAAATACACTTCTGAGACGAAGAATCGTCGAATCTGACATAAGCTCGAATAAAGGGTGATCGTGCTTGTCGGGTCGGAGTTTCTATTCCCATTTCTCATACTTGCATGCAAATGCACTGATTTAGCACGGGAAACAGCGATTCCGCACAGAAATACACTTCTGAAACGAAGAATCGTCGAATCTGACATAGGCTCGAATAAATTGTGATCGTGCTTGCCCGGTCGGAGTTTCTGTCCAATTTCGCATATTTGCATGCAAATGCACTGATCTAGCACGCGAAACAGCGATTCCGCACCGAAATACACTTCTGAAACGAAGAATCGTCGAATCTGACATAAGCTCGAATAAATCATGATCGTGCTTGCCTTGTCGGAGTTTCTGTGCCAATTTCGCATATTTGCATGCAAATGCACTGATCTAGCACGCGAAACAGCGATTCCGCACAGAAATACACTTCTGAAACCAAGAATCGTCGAATCTGACATAAGCTCGAATAAAGGGTGATCGTGCTTGTCGGGTCGGAGTTTCTATTCCAATTTCTCATACTTGAATGCAAATGCACTGATTTAGCACGGGAAACAGCGATTCCGCACAGAAATACACTTCTGAAACGAACAATCGTCGAATCTGACATAGGCTCGAATAAATTGTGATCGTGCTTGCCCGGTCGCAGTTTCTATTCCAATTTGGCATACTTGCATGCAAATGCACTGATCTAGCACGCGAAACAGCGATTCTGCACAGAAACTCATTTGTGAAACGAATAATCGTCGAATCTGACATAAGCTCGAATAAATCGTGATCCTGCTAGCCGAATCGGAGTTTTCCTGCCAATTTCGCATATTTGCATGCAAATGCACTGATCTAGCGCGCGAAACAGCGATTCCGCACAGAAATACACTTCTGAAACGAAGAAACGTCGAATCTGACATAGGCTCGAATAAATTGTGATCGTGCTTGCCCGGTCGGAGTTTCTGTCCAATTTCACATATTTGCATGCAAATGCACTGATCTAGCACGCGAAACAGCGATTCCGCACCGAAATACACTTCTGAAACGAAGAATCGTCGAATCTGACATAAGCTCGAATAAATCGTGATCGTGCTTGCCGGGTCGGAGTTTCTGTGCCAATTTCGCATATTTGCATGCAAATGCACTGACTTAGCACGGGAAACAGCGATTCTGACATAGGCTCGAATAAATTGTGATCGTGCTTGCCCGGTCGGAGTTTCTGTCCAATTTCGCATATTTGCATGCAAATGCACTGATCTAGCACGCGAAACAGCGATTCCGCACCGAAATACACTTCTGAAACGAACAATCGTCGAATCTGACATAAGCTCGAATAAATCGTGATCGTGCTTGCCTTGTCGGAGTTTCTGTGCCAATTTCGCATATTTGCATGCAAATGCACTGATCTAGCACGCGAAACAGCGATTCCGCACAGAAATACACTTCCGAAACGAAGAATCGTCGAATCTGACATAAGCTCGAATAAAGGGTGATCGTGCTTGTCGGGTCGGAGTTTCTATTCCAATTTCTCATACTTGAATGCAAATGCACTGATTTAGCACGGGAAACAGCGATTCAGCACAGAAATGCACTTCTGAAACGAAGAATCGTCGAATCTGACATAGGCTCGAATAAATTGTGATCGTGCTTGCCCGGTCGGAGTTTCTATTCCAATTTGGCATACTTGCATGCAAATGCACTGATCTAGCACGCGAAACAGCGATTCTGCACTGAAACTCATTTGTGAAACGAATAATCGTCGAATCTGACATAAGCTCGAATAAATCGTGATCCTGCTAGCCGAATCGGAGTTTTCCTGCCAATTTCGCATATTTGCATGCAAATGCACTGATCTAGCGCGCGAAACAGCGATTCCGCACAGAAATACACTTCTGAAACGAAGAAACGTCGAATCTGACATAGGCTCGAATAAATTGTGAGCGTGCTTGCTGGGTCGGAGTTTCTGTGCCAATTTCGCATATTTGCATGCAAATGCACTGATCTAGCACGCGAAACAGCGATTCCGCACAGAAATACACTTCTGAAACGAAGAATCATCGAATCTGACATAAGCTCGAATAACGGGTGATCGTGCTTGTCGGGTCGGAGTTTCTATTCCAATTTCTCATACTTGAATGCAAATGCACTGATTTAGCACGGGAAACCTCGATTCCGCACAGAAATACACTTCTCAAACGAAGAATCGTCGAATCTGACATAGGCTCGAATAAATTGTGATCGTGCTTGCCCGGTCGGAGTTTCTGTCCAATTTCGCATATTTGCATGCAAATGCACTGATCTAGCACGCGAAACAGCGATTCCGCACCGAAATACACTTCTGAAACGAAGAATCGTCGAATCTGACATAAGCTCGAATAAAGGGTGATCGTGCTTGTCGGGTCGGAGTTTCTATTCCCATTTCTCATACTTGCATGCAAATGCACTGATTTAGCACGGGAAACAGCGATTCCGCACAGAAATACACTTCTGAAACGAAGAATCGTCGAATCTGACATAGGCTCGAATAAATTGTGATCGTGCTTGCCCGGTCGGAGTTTCTGTCCAATTTCGCATATTTGCATGCAAATGCACTGATCTAGCACGCGAAACAGCGATTCCGCACCGAAATACACTTCTGAAACGAAGAATCGTCGAATCTGACATAAGCTCGAATAAATCATGATCGTGCTTGCCTTGTCGGAGTTTCTGTGCCAATTTCGCATATTTGCATGCAAATGCACTGATCTAGCACGCGAAACAGCGATTCCGCACAGAAATACACTTCTGAAACCAAGAATCGTCGAATCTGACATAAGCTCGAATAAAGGGTGATCGTGCTTGTCGGGTCGGAGTTTCTATTCCAATTTCTCATACTTGAATGCAAATGCACTGATTTAGCACGGGAAACAGCGATTCCGCACAGAAATACACTTCTGAAACGAAGAATCGTCGAATCTGACATAGGCTCGAATAAATTGTGATCGTGCTTGCCCGGTCGCAGTTTCTATTCCAATTTGGCATACTTGCATGCAAATGCACTGATCTAGCACGCGAAACAGCGATTCTGCACAGAAACTCATTTGTGAAACGAATAATCGTCGAATCTGACATAAGCTCGAATAAATCGTGATCCTGCTAGCCGAATCGGAGTTTTCCTGCCAATTTCGCATATTTGCATGCAAATGCACTGATCTAGCGCGCGAAACAGCGATTCCGCACAGAAATACACTTCTGAAACGAAGAAACGTCGAATCTGACATAGGCTCGAATAAATTGTGATCGTGCTTGCCCGGTCGGAGTTTCTGTCCAATTTCACATATTTGCATGCAAATGCACTGATCTAGCACGCGAAACAGCGATTCCGCACCGAAATACACTTCTGAAACGAAGAATCGTCGAATCTGACATAAGCTCGAATAAATCGTGATCGTGCTTGCCGGGTCGGAGTTTCTGTGCCAATTTCGCATATTTGCATGCAAATGCACTGATTTAGCACGGGAAACAGCGATTCTGACATAGGCTCGAATAAATTGTGATCGTGCTTGCCCGGTCGGAGTTTCTGTCCAATTTCGCATATTTGCATGCAAATGCACTGATCTAGCACGCGAAACAGCGATTCCGCACCGAAATACACTTCTGAAACGAACAATCGTCGAATCTGACATAAGCTCGAATAAATCGTGATCGTGCTTGCCTTGTCGGAGTTTCTGTGCCAATTTCGCATATTTGCATGCAAATGCACTGATCTAGCACGCGAAACAGCGATTCCGCACAGAAATACACTTCCGAAACGAAGAATCGTCGAATCTGACATAAGCTCGAATAAAGGGTGATCGTGCTTGTCGGGTCGGAGTTTCTATTCCAATTTCTCATACTTGAATGCAAATGCACTGATTTAGCACGGGAAACAGCGATTCAGCACAGAAATGCACTTCTGAAACGAAGAATCGTCGAATCTGACATAGGCTCGAATAAATTGTGATCGTGCTTGCCCGGTCGGAGTTTCTATTCCAATTTGGCATACTTGCATGCAAATGCACTGATCTAGCACGCGAAACAGCGATTCTGCACTGAAACTCATTTGTGAAACGAATAATCGTCGAATCTGACATAAGCTCGAATAAATCGTGATCCTGCTAGCCGAATCGGAGTTTTCCTGCCAATTTCGCATATTTGCATGCAAATGCACTGATCTAGCGCGCGAAACAGCGATTCCGCACAGAAATACACTTCTGAAACGAAGAAACGTCGAATCTGACATAGGCTCGAATAAATTGTGAGCGTGCTTGCTGGGTCGGAGTTTCTGTGCCAATTTCGCATATTTGCATGCAAATGCACTGATCTAGCACGCGAAACAGCGATTCCGCACAGAAATACACTTCTGAAACGAAGAATCATCGAATCTGACATAAGCTCGAATAACGGGTGATCGTGCTTGTCGGGTCGGAGTTTCTATTCCAATTTCTCATACTTGAATGCAAATGCACTGATTTAGCACGGGAAACCTCGATTCCGCACAGAAATACACTTCTCAAACGAAGAATCGTCGAATCTGACATAGGCTCGAATAAATTGTGATCGTGCTTGCCCGGTCGGAGTTTCTGTCCAATTTCGCATATTTGCATGCAAATGCACTGATCTAGCACGCGAAACAGCGATTCCGCACCGAAATACACTTCTGAAACGAAGAATCGTCGAATCTGACATAAGCTCGAATAAAACGTGATCGTGCTTGCCTTGTCGGAGTTTCTGTGCCAATTTCGCATATTTGCATGCAAATGCACTGATCTAGCACGCGAACCAGCGATTCCGCACAGAAATACACTTCTGAGACGAAGAATCGTCGAATCTGACATAAGCTCGAATAAAGGGTGATCGTGCTTGTCGGGTCGGAGTTTCTATTCCAATTTCTCATACTTGAATGCAAATGCACTGATTTAGCACGGGAAACCGCGATTCCGCACAGAAATACACTTCTCAAACGAAGAATCGTCGAATCTGACGTAGGCTCGAATAAATTGTGATCGTGCTTGCCCGGTCGAAGTTTCTGTCCAATTTCACATATTTGCATGCAAATGCACTGATCTAGCACGCGAAACAGCGATTCCGCACCGAAATACACTTCTGAAACGAAGAATCGTCGAATCTGACATAAGCTCGAATAAATCGTGATCGTGCTTGCCGGGTCGGAGTTTCTGTGCCAATTTCGCATATTTGCATGCAAATGCACTGATTTAGCACGGGAAACAGCGATTCTGACATAGGCTCGAATAAATTGTGATCGTGCTTGCCCGGTCGGAGTTTCTGTCCAATTTCACATATTTGCATGCAAATGCACTGATCTAGCACGCGAAACAGCGATTCCGCACCGAAATACACTTCTGAAACGAAGAATCGTCAAATCTGACATAAGCTCGAATAAATCGTGATCGTGCTTGCCTTGTCGGAGTTTCTGTGCCAATTTCGCATATTTGCATGCAAATGCACTGATCTAGCACGCGAAACAGCGATTCCGCACAGAAATACACTTCCGAAACGAAGAATCGTCGAATCTGACATAAGCTCGAATAAAGGGTGATCGTGCTTGTCGGGTCGGAGTTTCTATTCCAATTTCTCATACTTGAATGCAAATGCACTGATTTAGCACGGGAAACAGCGATTCCGCACAGAAATACACTTCTGAAACGAAGAACCGTCGAATCTGACATTGGCTCGAATAAATTGTGAGCGTGTTTGCCCGGTCGGAGTTTCTGTGCCAATTTCGCATATTTGCATGCAAATGCACTGATCTAGCACGCGAACCAGCGATTCCGCACAGAAATACACTTCTGAGACGAAGAATCGTCGAATCTGACATAAGCTCGAATAAAGGGTGATCGTGCTTGTCGGGTCGGAGTTTCTATTCCAATTTCTCATACTTGAATGCAAATGCACTGATTTAGCACGGGAAACCGCGATTCCGCACAGAAATACACTTCTCAAACGAAGAATCGTCGAATCTGACATAGGCTCGAATAAATTGTGATCGTGCTTGCCCGGTCGGAGTTTCTGTCCAATTTCACATATTTGCATGCAAATGCACTGATCTAGCACGCGAAACAGCGATTCCGCACCGAAATACACTTCTGAAACGAAGAATCGTCAAATCTGACATAAGCTCGAATAAATCGTGATCGTGCTTGCCTTGTCGGAGTTTCTGTGCCAATTTCGCATATTTGCATGCAAATGCACTGATCTAGCACGCGAACCAGCGATTCCGCACAGAAATACACTTCTGAGACGAAGAATCGTCGAATCTGACATAAGCTCGAATAAAGGGTGATCGTGCTTGTCGGGTCGGAGTTTCTATTCCCATTTCTCATACTTGCATGCAAATGCACTGATTTAGCACGGGAAACAGCGATTCCGCACAGAAATACACTTCTGAAACGAAGAATCGTCGAATCTGACATAGGCTCGAATAAATTGTGATCGTGCTTGCCCGGTCGGAGTTTCTGTCCAATTTCACATATTTGCATGCAAATGCACTGATCTAGCACGCGAAACAGCGATTCCGCACCGAAATACACTTCTGAAACGAAGAATCGTCGAATCTGACATAAGCTCGAATAAATCGTGATCGTGCTTGCCGGGTCGGAGTTTCTGTGCCAATTTCGCATATTTGCATGCAAATGCACTGATCTAGCACGCGAACCAGCGATTCCGCACAGAAATACACTTCTGAGACGAAGAATCGTCGAATCTGACATAAGCTCGAATAAAGGGTGATCGTGCTTGTCGGGTCGGAGTTTCTATTCCAATTTCTCATACTTGAATGCAAATGCACTGATTTAGCACGGGAAACCGCGATTCCGCACAGAAATACACTTCTCAAACGAAGAATCGTCGAATCTGACATAGGCTCGAATAAATTGTGATCGTGCTTGCCCGGTCGGAGTTTCTGTCCAATTTCACATATTTGCATGCAAATGCACTGATCTAGCACGCGAAACAGCGATTCCGCACCGAAATACACTTCTGAAACGAAGAATCGTCAAATCTGACATAAGCTCGAATAAATCGTGATCGTGCTTGCCTTGTCGGAGTTTCTGTGCCAATTTCGCATATTTGCATGCAAATGCACTGATCTAGCACGCGAACCAGCGATTCCGCACAGAAATACACTTCTGAGACGAAGAATCGTCGAATCTGACATAAGCTCGAATAAATCGTGATCCTGCTAGCCGAATCGGAGTTTTCCTGCCAATTTCGCATATTTGCATGCAAATGCACTGATCTAGCGCGCGAAACAGCGATTCCGCACAGAAATACACTTCTGAAACGAAGAAACGTCGAATCTGACATAGGCTCGAATAAATTGTGATCGTGCTTGCCCGGTCGGAGTTTCTGTCCAATTTCACATATTTGCATGCAAATGCACTGATCTAGCACGCGAAACAGCGATTCCGCACCGAAATACACTTCTGAAACGAAGAATCGTCGAATCTGACATAAGCTCGAATAAATCGTGATCGTGCTTGCCGGGTCGGAGTTTCTGTGCCAATTTCGCATATTTGCATGCAAATGCACTGATTTAGCACGGGAAACAGCGATTCTGACATAGGCTCGAATAAATTGTGATCGTGCTTGCCCGGTCGGAGTTTCTGTCCAATTTCGCATATTTGCATGCAAATGCACTGATCTAGCACGCGAAACAGCGATTCCGCACCGAAATACACTTCTGAAACGAACAATCGTCGAATCTGACATAAGCTCGAATAAATCGTGATCGTGCTTGCCTTGTCGGAGTTTCTGTGCCAATTTCGCATATTTGCATGCAAATGCACTGATCTAGCACGCGAAACAGCGATTCCGCACAGAAATACACTTCCGAAACGAAGAATCGTCGAATCTGACATAAGCTCGAATAAAGGGTGATCGTGCTTGTCGGGTCGGAGTTTCTATTCCAATTTCTCATACTTGAATGCAAATGCACTGATTTAGCACGGGAAACAGCGATTCAGCACAGAAATGCACTTCTGAAACGAAGAATCGTCGAATCTGACATAGGCTCGAATAAATTGTGATCGTGCTTGCCCGGTCGGAGTTTCTATTCCAATTTGGCATACTTGCATGCAAATGCACTGATCTAGCACGCGAAACAGCGATTCTGCACTGAAACTCATTTGTGAAACGAATAATCGTCGAATCTGACATAAGCTCGAATAAATCGTGATCCTGCTAGCCGAATCGGAGTTTTCCTGCCAATTTCGCATATTTGCATGCAAATGCACTGATCTAGCGCGCGAAACAGCGATTCCGCACAGAAATACACTTCTGAAACGAAGAAACGTCGAATCTGACATAGGCTCGAATAAATTGTGAGCGTGCTTGCTGGGTCGGAGTTTCTGTGCCAATTTCGCATATTTGCATGCAAATGCACTGATCTAGCACGCGAAACAGCGATTCCGCACAGAAATACACTTCTGAGACGAAGAATCGTCGAATCTGACATAAGCTCGAATAAAGGGTGATCGTGCTTGTCGGGTCGGAGTTTCTATTCCAATTTCTCATACTTGAATGCAAATGCACTGATTTAGCACGCGAAACAGCGATTCCGCACAGAAATACACTTCCGAAACGAAGAATCGTCGAATCTGACATAAGCTCGAATAAAGGGTGATCGTGCTTGTCGGGTCGGAGTTTCTATTCCAATTTCTCATACTTGAATGCAAATGCACTGATTTAGCACGGGAAACAGCGATTCAGCACAGAAATGCACTTCTGAAACGAAGAATCGTCGAATCTGACATAGGCTCGAATAAATTGTGATCGTGCTTGCCCGGTCGGAGTTTCTATTCCAATTTGGCATACTTGCATGCAAATGCACTGATCTAGCACGCGAAACAGCGATTCTGCACTGAAACTCATTTGTGAAACGAATAATCGTCGAATCTGACATAAGCTCGAATAAATCGTGATCCTGCTAGCCGAATCGGAGTTTTCCTGCCAATTTCGCATATTTGCATGCAAATGCACTGATCTAGCGCGCGAAACAGCGATTCCGCACAGAAATACACTTCTGAAACGAAGAAACGTCGAATCTGACATAGGCTCGAATAAATTGTGAGCGTGCTTGCTGGGTCGGAGTTTCTGTGCCAATTTCGCATATTTGCATGCAAATGCACTGATCTAGCACGCGAAACAGCGATTCCGCACAGAAATACACTTCTGAAACGAAGAATCATCGAATCTGACATAAGCTCGAATAACGGGTGATCGTGCTTGTCGGGTCGGAGTTTCTATTCCAATTTCTCATACTTGAATGCAAATGCACTGATTTAGCACGGGAAACCTCGATTCCGCACAGAAATACACTTCTCAAACGAAGAATCGTCGAATCTGACATAGGCTCGAATAAATTGTGATCGTGCTTGCCCGGTCGGAGTTTCTGTCCAATTTCGCATATTTGCATGCAAATGCACTGATCTAGCACGCGAAACAGCGATTCCGCACCGAAATACACTTCTGAAACGAAGAATCGTCGAATCTGACATAAGCTCGAATAAAACGTGATCGTGCTTGCCTTGTCGGAGTTTCTGTGCCAATTTCGCATATTTGCATGCAAATGCACTGATCTAGCACGCGAACCAGCGATTCCGCACAGAAATACACTTCTGAGACGAAGAATCGTCGAATCTGACATAAGCTCGAATAAAGGGTGATCGTGCTTGTCGGGTCGGAGTTTCTATTCCAATTTCTCATACTTGAATGCAAATGCACTGATTTAGCACGGGAAACCGCGATTCCGCACAGAAATACACTTCTCAAACGAAGAATCGTCGAATCTGACGTAGGCTCGAATAAATTGTGATCGTGCTTGCCCGGTCGAAGTTTCTGTCCAATTTCACATATTTGCATGCAAATGCACTGATCTAGCACGCGAAACAGCGATTCCGCACCGAAATACACTTCTGAAACGAAGAATCGTCGAATCTGACATAAGCTCGAATAAATCGTGATCGTGCTTGCCGGGTCGGAGTTTCTGTGCCAATTTCGCATATTTGCATGCAAATGCACTGATTTAGCACGGGAAACAGCGATTCTGACATAGGCTCGAATAAATTGTGATCGTGCTTGCCCGGTCGGAGTTTCTGTCCAATTTCACATATTTGCATGCAAATGCACTGATCTAGCACGCGAAACAGCGATTCCGCACCGAAATACACTTCTGAAACGAAGAATCGTCAAATCTGACATAAGCTCGAATAAATCGTGATCGTGCTTGCCTTGTCGGAGTTTCTGTGCCAATTTCGCATATTTGCATGCAAATGCACTGATCTAGCACGCGAAACAGCGATTCCGCACAGAAATACACTTCCGAAACGAAGAATCGTCGAATCTGACATAAGCTCGAATAAAGGGTGATCGTGCTTGTCGGGTCGGAGTTTCTATTCCAATTTCTCATACTTGAATGCAAATGCACTGATTTAGCACGGGAAACAGCGATTCCGCACAGAAATACACTTCTGAAACGAAGAACCGTCGAATCTGACATTGGCTCGAATAAATTGTGAGCGTGTTTGCCCGGTCGGAGTTTCTGTGCCAATTTCGCATATTTGCATGCAAATGCACTGATCTAGCACGCGAACCAGCGATTCCGCACAGAAATACACTTCTGAGACGAAGAATCGTCGAATCTGACATAAGCTCGAATAAAGGGTGATCGTGCTTGTCGGGTCGGAGTTTCTATTCCAATTTCTCATACTTGAATGCAAATGCACTGATTTAGCACGGGAAACCGCGATTCCGCACAGAAATACACTTCTCAAACGAAGAATCGTCGAATCTGACATAGGCTCGAATAAATTGTGATCGTGCTTGCCCGGTCGGAGTTTCTGTCCAATTTCACATATTTGCATGCAAATGCACTGATCTAGCACGCGAAACAGCGATTCCGCACCGAAATACACTTCTGAAACGAAGAATCGTCAAATCTGACATAAGCTCGAATAAATCGTGATCGTGCTTGCCTTGTCGGAGTTTCTGTGCCAATTTCGCATATTTGCATGCAAATGCACTGATCTAGCACGCGAACCAGCGATTCCGCACAGAAATACACTTCTGAGACGAAGAATCGTCGAATCTGACATAAGCTCGAATAAAGGGTGATCGTGCTTGTCGGGTCGGAGTTTCTATTCCCATTTCTCATACTTGCATGCAAATGCACTGATTTAGCACGGGAAACAGCGATTCCGCACAGAAATACACTTCTGAAACGAAGAATCGTCGAATCTGACATAGGCTCGAATAAATTGTGATCGTGCTTGCCCGGTCGGAGTTTCTGTCCAATTTCACATATTTGCATGCAAATGCACTGATCTAGCACGCGAAACAGCGATTCCGCACCGAAATACACTTCTGAAACGGAGAATCGTCGAATCTGACATAAGCTCGAATAAATCGTGATCGTGCTTGCCGGGTCGGAGTTTCTGTGCCAATTTCGCATATTTGCATGCAAATGCACTGATCTAGCACGCGAACCAGCGATTCCGCACAGAAATACACTTCTGAGACGAAGAATCGTCGAATCTGACATAAGCTCGAATAAAGGGTGATCGTGCTTGTCGGGTCGGAGTTTCTATTCCCATTTCTCATACTTGCATGCAAATGCACTGATTTAGCACGGGAAACAGCGATTCCGCACAGAAATACACTTCTGAAACGAAGAATCGTCGAATCTGACATAGGCTCGAATAAATTGTGATCGTGCTTGCCCGGTCGGAGTTTCTGTCCAATTTCACATATTTGCATGCAAATGCACTGATCTAGCACGCGAAACAGCGATTCCGCACCGAAATACACTTCTGAAACGGAGAATCGTCGAATCTGACATAAGCTCGAATAAATCGTGATCGTGCTTGCCGGGTCGGAGTTTCTGTGCCAATTTCGCATATTTGCATGCAAATGCACTGATCTAGCACGCGAACCAGCGATTCCGCACAGAAATACACTTCTGAGACGAAGAATCGTCGAATCTGACATAAGCTCGAATAAAGGGTGATCGTGCTTGTCGGGTCGGAGTTTCTATTCCAATTTCTCATACTTGAATGCAAATGCACTGATTTAGCACGGGAAACCGCGATTCCGCACAGAAATACACTTCTCAAACGAAGAATCGTCGAATCTGACATAGGCTCGAATAAATTGTGATCGTGCTTGCCCGGTCGGAGTTTCTGTCCAATTTCACATATTTGCATGCAAATGCACTGATCTAGCACGCGAAACAGCGATTCCGCACCGAAATACACTTCTGAAACGAAGAATCGTCAAATCTGACATAAGCTCGAATAAATCGTGATCGTGCTTGCCTTGTCGGAGTTTCTGTGCCAATTTCGCATATTTGCATGCAAATGCACTGATCTAGCACGCGAACCAGCGATTCCGCACAGAAATACACTTCTGAGACGAAGAATCGTCGAATCTGACATAAGCTCGAATAAATCGTGATCCTGCTAGCCGAATCGGAGTTTTCCTGCCAATTTCGCATATTTGCATGCAAATGCACTGATCTAGCGCGCGAAACAGCGATTCCGCACAGAAATACACTTCTGAAACGAAGAAACGTCGAATCTGACATAGGCTCGAATAAATTGTGATCGTGCTTGCCCGGTCGGAGTTTCTGTCCAATTTCACATATTTGCATGCAAATGCACTGATCTAGCACGCGAAACAGCGATTCCGCACCGAAATACACTTCTGAAACGAAGAATCGTCGAATCTGACATAAGCTCGAATAAATCGTGATCGTGCTTGCCGGGTCGGAGTTTCTGTGCCAATTTCGCATATTTGCATGCAAATGCACTGATTTAGCACGGGAAACAGCGATTCTGACATAGGCTCGAATAAATTGTGATCGTGCTTGCCCGGTCGGAGTTTCTGTCCAATTTCGCATATTTGCATGCAAATGCACTGATCTAGCACGCGAAACAGCGATTCCGCACCGAAATACACTTCTGAAACGAACAATCGTCGAATCTGACATAAGCTCGAATAAATCGTGATCGTGCTTGCCTTGTCGGAGTTTCTGTGCCAATTTCGCATATTTGCATGCAAATGCACTGATCTAGCACGCGAAACAGCGATTCCGCACAGAAATACACTTCCGAAACGAAGAATCGTCGAATCTGACATAAGCTCGAATAAAGGGTGATCGTGCTTGTCGGGTCGGAGTTTCTATTCCAATTTCTCATACTTGAATGCAAATGCACTGATTTAGCACGGGAAACAGCGATTCAGCACAGAAATGCACTTCTGAAACGAAGAATCGTCGAATCTGACATAGGCTCGAATAAATTGTGATCGTGCTTGCCCGGTCGGAGTTTCTATTCCAATTTGGCATACTTGCATGCAAATGCACTGATCTAGCACGCGAAACAGCGATTCTGCACTGAAACTCATTTGTGAAACGAATAATCGTCGAATCTGACATAAGCTCGAATAAATCGTGATCCTGCTAGCCGAATCGGAGTTTTCCTGCCAATTTCGCATATTTGCATGCAAATGCACTGATCTAGCGCGCGAAACAGCGATTCCGCACAGAAATACACTTCTGAAACGAAGAAACGTCGAATCTGACATAGGCTCGAATAAATTGTGAGCGTGCTTGCTGGGTCGGAGTTTCTGTGCCAATTTCGCATATTTGCATGCAAATGCACTGATCTAGCACGCGAAACAGCGATTCCGCACAGAAATACACTTCTGAAACGAAGAATCATCGAATCTGACATAAGCTCGAATAACGGGTGATCGTGCTTGTCGGGTCGGAGTTTCTATTCCAATTTCTCATACTTGAATGCAAATGCACTGATTTAGCACGGGAAACCTCGATTCCGCACAGAAATACACTTCTCAAACGAAGAATCGTCGAATCTGACATAGGCTCGAATAAATTGTGATCGTGCTTGCCCGGTCGGAGTTTCTGTCCAATTTCGCATATTTGCATGCAAATGCACTGATCTAGCACGCGAAACAGCGATTCCGCACCGAAATACACTTCTGAAACGAAGAATCGTCGAATCTGACATAAGCTCGAATAAAACGTGATCGTGCTTGCCTTGTCGGAGTTTCTGTGCCAATTTCGCATATTTGCATGCAAATGCACTGATCTAGCACGCGAACCAGCGATTCCGCACAGAAATACACTTCTGAGACGAAGAATCGTCGAATCTGACATAAGCTCGAATAAAGGGTGATCGTGCTTGTCGGGTCGGAGTTTCTATTCCAATTTCTCATACTTGAATGCAAATGCACTGATTTAGCACGGGAAACCTCGATTCCGCACAGAAATACACTTCTCAAACGAAGAATCGTCGAATCTGACATAGGCTCGAATAAATTGTGATCGTGCTTGCCCGGTCGGAGTTTCTGTCCAATTTCGCATATTTGCATGCAAATGCACTGATCTAGCACGCGAAACAGCGATTCCGCACCGAAATACACTTCTGAAACGAAGAATCGTCGAATCTGACATAAGCTCGAATAAATCGTGATCGTGCTTGCCTTGTCGGAGTTTCTGTGCCAATTTCGCATATTTGCATGCAAATGCACTGATCTAGCACGCGAACCAGCGATTCCGCACAGAAATACACTTCTGAGACGAAGAATCGTCGAATCTGACATAAGCTCGAATAAATCGTGATCCTGCTAGCCGAATCGGAGTTTTCCTGCCAATTTCGCATATTTGCATGCAAATGCACTGATCTAGCGCGCGAAACAGCGATTCCGCACAGAAATACACTTCTGAAACGAAGAAACGTCGAATCTGACATAGGCTCGAATAAATTGTGATCGTGCTTGCCCGGTCGGAGTTTCTGTCCAATTTCACATATTTGCATGCAAATGCACTGATCTAGCACGCGAAACAGCGATTCCGCACCGAAATACACTTCTGAAACGAAGAATCGTCGAATCTGACATAAGCTCGAATAAATCGTGATCGTGCTTGCCGGGTCGGAGTTTCTGTGCCAATTTCGCATATTTGCATGCAAATGCACTGATTTAGCACGGGAAACAGCGATTCTGACATAGGCTCGAATAAATTGTGATCGTGCTTGCCCGGTCGGAGTTTCTGTCCAATTTCGCATATTTGCATGCAAATGCACTGATCTAGCACGCGAAACAGCGATTCCGCACCGAAATACACTTCTGAAACGAACAATCGTCGAATCTGACATAAGCTCGAATAAATCGTGATCGTGCATGCCTTGTCGGAGTTTCTGTGCCAATTTCGCATATTTGCATGCAAATGCACTGATCTAGCACGCGAAACAGCGATTCCGCACAGAAATACACTTCCGAAACGAAGAATCGTCGAATCTGACATAAGCTCGAATAAAGGGTGATCGTGCTTGTCGGGTCGGAGTTTCTATTCCAATTTCTCATACTTGAATGCAAATGCACTGATTTAGCACGGGAAACAGCGATTCAGCACAGAAATGCACTTCTGAAACGAAGAATCGTCGAATCTGACATAGGCTCGAATAAATTGTGATCGTGCTTGCCCGGTCGGAGTTTCTATTCCAATTTGGCATACTTGCATGCAAATGCACTGATCTAGCACGCGAAACAGCGATTCCGCACAGAAATACACTTCTGAGACGAAGAATCGTCGAATCTGACATAAGCTCGAATAAAGGGTGATCGTGCTTGTCGGGTCGGAGTTTCTATTCCAATTTCTCATACTTGAATGCAAATGCACTGATTTAGCACGGGAAACCGCGATTCCGCACAGAAATACACTTCTCAAACGAAGAATCGTCGAATCTGACATAGGCTCGAATAAATTGTGAGCGTGCTTGCTGGGTCGGAGTTTCTGTGCCAATTTCGCATATTTGCATGCAAATGCACTGATCTAGCACGCGAAACAGCGATTCCGCACAGAAATACACTTCTGAAACGAAGAATCATCGAATCTGACATAAGCTCGAATAACGGGTGATCGTGCTTGTCGGGTCGGAGTTTCTATTCCAATTTCTCATACTTGAATGCAAATGCACTGATTTAGCACGGGAAACCTCGATTCCGCACAGAAATACACTTCTCAAACGAAGAATCGTCGAATCTGACATAGGCTCGAATAAATTGTGATCGTGCTTGCCCGGTCGGAGTTTCTGTCCAATTTCGCATATTTGCATGCAAATGCACTGATCTAGCACGCGAAACAGCGATTCCGCACCGAAATACACTTCTGAAACGAAGAATCGTCGAATCTGACATAAGCTCGAATAAAACGTGATCGTGCTTGCCTTGTCGGAGTTTCTGTGCCAATTTCGCATATTTGCATGCAAATGCACTGATCTAGCACGCGAACCAGCGATTCCGCACAGAAATACACTTCTGAGACGAAGAATCGTCGAATCTGACATAAGCTCGAATAAAGGGTGATCGTGCTTGTCGGGTCGGAGTTTCTATTCCAATTTCTCATACTTGAATGCAAATGCACTGATTTAGCACGGGAAACCGCGATTCCGCACAGAAATACACTTCTCAAACGAAGAATCGTCGAATCTGACATAGGCTCGAATAAATTGTGATCGTGCTTGCCCGGTCGGAGTTTCTGTCCAATTTCACATATTTGCATGCAAATGCACTGATCTAGCACGCGAAACAGCGATTCCGCACCGAAATACACTTCTGAAACGAAGAATCGTCAAATCTGACATAAGCTCGAATAAATCGTGATCGTGCTTGCCTTGTCGGAGTTTCTGTGCCAATTTCGCATATTTGCATGCAAATGCACTGATCTAGCACGCGAAACAGCGATTCCGCACAGAAATACACTTCCGAAACGAAGAATCGTCGAATCTGACATAAGCTCGAATAAAGGGTGATCGTGCTTGTCGGGTCGGAGTTTCTATTCCAATTTCTCATACTTGAATGCAAATGCACTGATTTAGCACGGGAAACAGCGATTCCGCACAGAAATACACTTCTGAAACGAAGAACCGTCGAATCTGACATTGGCTCGAATAAATTGTGATCGTGCTTGCCCGGTCGGAGTTTCTGTCCAATTTCACATATTTGCATGCAAATGCACTGATCTAGCACGCGAAACAGCGATTCCGCACCGAAATACACTTCTGAAACGAAGAATCGTCAAATCTGACATAAGCTCGAATAAATCGTGATCGTGCTTGCCTTGTCGGAGTTTCTGTGCCAATTTCGCATATTTGCATGCAAATGCACTGATCTAGCACGCGAACCAGCGATTCCGCACAGAAATACACTTCTGAGACGAAGAATCGTCGAATCTGACATAAGCTCGAATAAAGGGTGATCGTGCTTGTCGGGTCGGAGTTTCTATTCCCATTTCTCATACTTGCATGCAAATGCACTGATTTAGCACGGGAAACAGCGATTCCGCACAGAAATACACTTCTGAAACGAAGAATCGTCGAATCTGACATAGGCTCGAATAAATTGTGATCGTGCTTGCCCGGTCGGAGTTTCTGTCCAATTTCGCATATTTGCATGCAAATGCACTGATCTAGCACGCGAAACAGCGATTCCGCACCGAAATACACTTCTGAAACGAAGAATCGTCGAATCTGACATAAGCTCGAATAAATCATGATCGTGCTTGCCTTGTCGGAGTTTCTGTGCCAATTTCGCATATTTGCATGCAAATGCACTGATCTAGCACGCGAAACAGCGATTCCGCACAGAAATACACTTCTGAAACCAAGAATCGTCGAATCTGACATAAGCTCGAATAAAGGGTGATCGTGCTTGTCGGGTCGGAGTTTCTATTCCAATTTCTCATACTTGAATGCAAATGCACTGATTTAGCACGGGAAACAGCGATTCCGCACAGAAATACACTTCTGAAACGAAGAATCGTCGAATCTGACATAGGCTCGAATAAATTGTGATCGTGCTTGCCCGGTCGCAGTTTCTATTCCAATTTGGCATACTTGCATGCAAATGCACTGATCTAGCACGCGAAACAGCGATTCTGCACAGAAACTCATTTGTGAAACGAATAATCGTCGAATCTGACATAAGCTCGAATAAATCGTGATCCTGCTAGCCGAATCGGAGTTTTCCTGCCAATTTCGCATATTTGCATGCAAATGCACTGATCTAGCGCGCGAAACAGCGATTCCGCACAGAAATACACTTCTGAAACGAAGAAACGTCGAATCTGACATAGGCTCGAATAAATTGTGATCGTGCTTGCCCGGTCGGAGTTTCTGTCCAATTTCACATATTTGCATGCAAATGCACTGATCTAGCACGCGAAACAGCGATTCCGCACCGAAATACACTTCTGAAACGAAGAATCGTCGAATCTGACATAAGCTCGAATAAATCGTGATCGTGCTTGCCGGGTCGGAGTTTCTGTGCCAATTTCGCATATTTGCATGCAAATGCACTGATTTAGCACGGGAAACAGCGATTCTGACATAGGCTCGAATAAATTGTGATCGTGCTTGCCCGGTCGGAGTTTCTGTCCAATTTCGCATATTTGCATGCAAATGCACTGATCTAGCACGCGAAACAGCGATTCCGCACCGAAATACACTTCTGAAACGAACAATCGTCGAATCTGACATAAGCTCGAATAAATCGTGATCGTGCTTGCCTTGTCGGAGTTTCTGTGCCAATTTCGCATATTTGCATGCAAATGCACTGATCTAGCACGCGAAACAGCGATTCCGCACAGAAATACACTTCCGAAACGAAGAATCGTCGAATCTGACATAAGCTCGAATAAAGGGTGATCGTGCTTGTCGGGTCGGAGTTTCTATTCCAATTTCTCATACTTGAATGCAAATGCACTGATTTAGCACGGGAAACAGCGATTCAGCACAGAAATGCACTTCTGAAACGAAGAATCGTCGAATCTGACATAGGCTCGAATAAATTGTGATCGTGCTTGCCCGGTCGGAGTTTCTATTCCAATTTGGCATACTTGCATGCAAATGCACTGATCTAGCACGCGAAACAGCGATTCTGCACTGAAACTCATTTGTGAAACGAATAATCGTCGAATCTGACATAAGCTCGAATAAATCGTGATCCTGCTAGCCGAATCGGAGTTTTCCTGCCAATTTCGCATATTTGCATGCAAATGCACTGATCTAGCGCGCGAAACAGCGATTCCGCACAGAAATACACTTCTGAAACGAAGAAACGTCGAATCTGACATAGGCTCGAATAAATTGTGAGCGTGCTTGCTGGGTCGGAGTTTCTGTGCCAATTTCGCATATTTGCATGCAAATGCACTGATCTAGCACGCGAAACAGCGATTCCGCACAGAAATACACTTCTGAAACGAAGAATCATCGAATCTGACATAAGCTCGAATAACGGGTGATCGTGCTTGTCGGGTCGGAGTTTCTATTCCAATTTCTCATACTTGAATGCATATGCACTGATTTAGCACGGGAAACCTCGATTCCGCACAGAAATACACTTCTCAAACGAAGAATCGTCGAATCTGACATAGGCTCGAATAAATCGTGATCGTGCTTGCCTTGTCGGAGTTTCTGTGCCAATTTCGCATATTTGCATGCAAATGCACTGATCTAGCACGCGAACCAGCGATTCCGCACAGAAATACACTTCTGAGACGAATAATCGTCGAATCTGACATAAGCTCGAATAAATCGTGATCCTGCTAGCCGAATCGGAGTTTTCCTGCCAATTTCGCATATTTGCATGCAAATGCACTGATCTAGCGCGCGAAACAGCGATTCCGCACAGAAATACACTTCTGAAACGAAGAAACGTCGAATCTGACATAGGCTCGAATAAATTGTGATCGTGCTTGCCCGGTCGGAGTTTCTGTCCAATTTCACATATTTGCATGCAAATGCACTGATCTAGCACGCGAAACAGCGATTCCGCACCGAAATACACTTCTGAAACGAAGAATCGTCGAATCTGACATAAGCTCGAATAAATCGTGATCGTGCTTGCCGGGTCGGAGTTTCTGTGCCAATTTCGCATATTTGCATGCAAATGCACTGATTTAGCACGGGAAACAGCGATTCTGACATAGGCTCGAATAAATTGTGATCGTGCTTGCCCGGTCGGAGTTTCTGTCCAATTTCGCATATTTGCATGCAAATGCACTGATCTAGCACGCGAAACAGCGATTCCGCACCGAAATACACTTCTGAAACGAACAATCGTCGAATCTGACATAAGCTCGAATAAATCGTGATCGTGCTTGCCTTGTCGGAGTTTCTGTGCCAATTTCGCATATTTGCATGCAAATGCACTGATCTAGCACGCGAAACAGCGATTCCGCACAGAAATACACTTCCGAAACGAAGAATCGTCGAATCTGACATAAGCTCGAATAAAGGGTGATCGTGCTTGTCGGGTCGGAGTTTCTATTCCAATTTCTCATACTTGAATGCAAATGCACTGATTTAGCACGGGAAACAGCGATTCAGCACAGAAATGCACTTCTGAAACGAAGAATCGTCGAATCTGACATAGGCTCGAATAAATTGTGATCGTGCTTGCCCGGTCGGAGTTTCTATTCCAATTTGGCATACTTGCATGCAAATGCACTGATCTAGCACGCGAAACAGCGATTCTGCACTGAAACTCATTTGTGAAACGAATAATCGTCGAATCTGACATAAGCTCGAATAAATCGTGATCCTGCTAGCCGAATCGGAGTTTTCCTGCCAATTTCGCATGTTTGCATGCAAATGCACTGATCTAGCGCGCGAAACAGCGATTCCGCACAGAAATACACTTCTGAAACGAAGAAACGTCGAATCTGACATAGGCTCGAATAAATTGTGAGCGTGCTTGCTGGGTCGGAGTTTCTGTGCCAATTTCGCATATTTGCATGCAAATGCACTGATCTAGCACGCGAAACAGCGATTCCGCACAGAAATACACTTCTGAAACGAAGAATCATCGAATCTGACATAAGCTCGAATAACGGGTGATCGTGCTTGTCGGGTCGGAGTTTCTATTCCAATTTCTCATACTTGAATGCAAATGCACTGATTTAGCACGGGAAACCTCGATTCCGCACAGAAATACACTTCTCAAACGAAGAATCGTCGAATCTGACATAGGCTCGAATAAATTGTGATCGTGCTTGCCCGGTCGGAGTTTCTGTCCAATTTCGCATATTTGCATGCAAATGCACTGATCTAGCACGCGAAACAGCGATTCCGCACCGAAATACACTTCTGAAACGAAGAATCGTCGAATCTGACATAAGCTCGAATAAAACGTGATCGTGCTTGCCTTGTCGGAGTTTCTGTGCCAATTTCGCATATTTGCATGCAAATGCACTGATCTAGCACGCGAACCAGCGATTCCGCACAGAAATACACTTCTGAGACGAAGAATCGTCGAATCTGACATAAGCTCGAATAAAGGGTGATCGTGCTTGTCGGGTCGGAGTTTCTATTCCAATTTCTCATACTTGAATGCAAATGCACTGATTTAGCACGGGAAACCGCGATTCCGCACAGAAATACACTTCTCAAACGAAGAATCGTCGAATCTGACATAGGCTCGAATAAATTGTGATCGTGCTTGCCCGGTCGGAGTTTCTGTCCAATTTCACATATTTGCATGCAAATGCACTGATCTAGCACGCGAAACAGCGATTCCGCACCGAAATACACTTCTGAAACGAAGAATCGTCGAATCTGACATAAGCTCGAATAAATCGTGATCGTGCTTGCCGGGTCGGAGTTTCTGTGCCAATTTCGCATATTTGCATGCAAATGCACTGATTTAGCACGGGAAACAGCGATTCTGACATAGGCTCGAATAAATTGTGATCGTGCTTGCCCGGTCGGAGTTTCTGTCCAATTTCACATATTTGCATGCAAATGCACCGATCTAGCACGCGAAACAGCGATTCCGCACCGAAATACACTTCTGAAACGAAGAATCGTCAAATCTGACATAAGCTCGAATAAATCGTGATCGTGCTTGCCTTGTCGGAGTTTCTGTGCCAATTTCGCATATTTGCATGCAAATGCACTGATCTAGCACGCGAAACAGCGATTCCGCACAGAAATACACTTCCGAAAAGAAGAATCGTCGAATCTGACATAAGCTCGAATAAAGGGTGATCGTGCTTGTCGGGTCGGAGTTTCTATTCCAATTTCTCATACTTGAATGCAAATGCACTGATTTAGCACGGGAAACAGCGATTCCGCACAGAAATACACTTCAGAAACGAAGAATCGTCGAATCTGACATAGGCTCGAATAAATTGTGAGCGTGCTTGCTGGGTCGGAGTTTCTGTGCCAATTTCGCATATTTGCATGCAAATGCACTGATCTAGCACGCGAAACAGCGATTCCGCACAGAAATACACTTCTGAAACGAAGAATCATCGAATCTGACATAAGCTCGAATAACGGGTGATCGTGCGTGTTGGGTCGGAGTTTCTATTGCAATTTCTCATACTTGCATGCAAATGCACTGATTTAGCACGGGAAACAGCGATTCCGCACAGAAATACACTTCTGAAACGAAGAATCGTCGAATCTGACATAGGCTCGAATAAATTGTGATCGTGCTTGCCCGGTCGGAGTTTCTGTCCAATTTCGCATATTTGCATGCAAATGCACTGATCTAGCACGCGAAACAGCGATTCCGCACCGAAATACACTTCTGAAACGAAGAATCGTCGAATCTGATATAAGCTCGAATAAAACGTGATCGTGCTTGCCTTGTCGGAGTTTCTGTGCCAATTTCGCATATTTGCATGCAAATGCACTGATCTAGCACGCGAACCAGCGATTCCGCACAGAAATACACTTCTGAGACGAAGAATCGTCGAATCTGACATAAGCTCGAATAAAGGGTGATCGTGCTTGTCGGGTCGGAGTTTCTATTCCAATTTCTCATACTTGCATGCAAATGCACTGATTTAGCACGGGAAACAGCGATTCCGCACAGAAATACACTTCTGAAACGAAGAATCGTCGAATCTGACATAAGCTCGAATAAATCGTGATCGTGCTTGCCTTGTCGGAGTTTCTGTGCCAATTTCGCATATTTGCATGCAAATGCACTGATCTAGCACGCGAAACAGCGATTCCGCACAGAAATACACTTCTGAAACCAAGAATCGTCGAATCTGACATAAGCTCGAATAAAGGGTGATCGTGCTTGTCGGGTTGGAGTTTCTATTCCAATTTCTCATACTTGAATGCAAATGCACTGATTTAGCACGGGAAACAGCGATTCCGCACAGAAATACACTTCTGAAACGAAGAATCGTCGAATCTGACATAGGCTCGAATAAATTGTGATCGTGCTTGCCCGGTCGCAGTTTCTATTCCAATTTGGCATACTTGCATGCAAATGCACTGATCTAGCACGCGAAACAGCGATTCTGCACAGAAACTCATTTGTGAAACGAATAATCGTCGAATCTGACATAAGCTCGAATAAATCGTGATCCTGCTAGCCGAATCGGAGTTTTCCTGCCAATTTCGCATATTTGCATGCAAATGCACTGATCTAGCGCGCGAAACAGCGATTCCGCACAGAAATACACTTCTGAAACGAAGAAACGTCGAATCTGACATAGGCTCGAATAAATTGTGAGCGTGCTTGCCGGGTCGGAGTTTCTGTGCCAATTTCGCATATTTGCATGCAAATGCACTGATCTAGCACGCGAAACAGCGATTCCGCACAGAAATACACTTCTGAGACGAAGAATCGTCGAATCTGACATAAGCTCGAATAAATCGTGATCGTGATTGCCGGGTCCGAGTTTCTATTCCAATTTCTCATACTTGCATGCAAATGCACTGATCTAGAACGCGAAACCGCGATTCCGCACAGAAATACGCTTCTGAAACGAAGAATCGTCGAATCTGACATAAGCTCCAATAAATCGTGATCGTGCTTGCCGCATCGGTGTTTCCGTGCCAATTTCGCATATTTGCATGCAAATGCACTGATCTAGCGCGCGAAACAGCGATTCCGCTCAGAAATACACTTCTGAAACGAAGAATCGTCGAATCTGACATAAGCTCGAATAAATCGTGATCGTGATTGCCGGGTCGGAGTTTCTATTCCAATTTCTCATACTTGCATGCAAATGCACTGATCTAGAACGCGAAACCGCGATTCCGCACAGAAATACGCTTCTGAAACGAAGAATCGTCGAATCTGACATAAGCTCGAATAAATCGTGATCCTGCTAGCCGAATCGGAGTTTTCGTGCCAATTTCGCATATGTGCATGCAAATGCACTGATCTAGCCGGCGAAACAGCGATTCCGCACAGAAATGCACTTCTGAAACGAAGAAACGTCGAATCTGACATAGGCTCGCATAAATTGTGAGCGTGCTTGCCGGGTCGGAGTTTCTATTCCATTTTCTCATACTTGCATGCAAATGCACTGATCTAGAACGCGAAACGCGATTCCGCACAGGAATACGCTTCTGAAACGAAGAATCGTCGCATCTGACATAGGCTCGAATAAATCGTGATCGTGCTTGCCTTGTCGGAGTTTCTGTGCCAATTTCGCATATTTGCATGCAAATGCACTGATCTAGCACGCGAAACAGCGATTCCGCACAGAAATACACTTCCGAAACGAAGAATCGTCGAATCTGACATAAGCTCGAATAAAGGGTGATCGTGCTTGTCGGGTCGGAGTTTCTATTCCAATTTCTCATACTTGAATGCAAATGCACTGATTTAGCACGGGAAACAGCGATTCCGCACAGAAATACACTTCTGAAACGAAGAATCGTCGAATCTGACATAGGCTCGAATAAATTGTGATCGTGCTTGCCCGGTCGGAGTTTCTATTCCAATTTGGCATACTTGCATGCAAATGCACTGATCTAGCACGCGAAACAGCGATTCTGCACTGAAACTCATTTGTGAAACGAATAATCGTCGAATCTGACATAAGCTCGAATAAATCGTGATCCTGCTAGCCGAATCGGAGTTTTCCTGCCAATTTCGCATATTTGCATGCAAATGCACTGATCTAGGGCGCGAAACAGCGATTCCGCACAGAAATACACTTCTGAAACGAAGAAACGTCGAATCTGACATAAGCTCGAATAACGGGTGATCGTGCTTGTCGGGTCGGAGTTTCTATTGCAATTTCTCATACTTGCATGCAAATGCACTGATTTAGCACGGGAAACAGCGATTCCGCACAGAAATACACTTCTGAAACGAAGAATCGTCGAATCTGACATAGGCTCGAATAAATTGTGATCGTGCTTGCCCGGTCGGAGTTTCTATCCAATTTCGCATATTTGCATGCAAATGCACTGATCTAGCACGCGAAACCGCGATTCCGCACCGAAATACACTTCTGAAACGAAGAATCGTCAAATCTGACATAAGCTCGAATAAATCGTGATCGTGCTTGCCTTGTCGGAGTTTCTGTGCCAATTTCGCATATTTGCATGCAAATGCACTGATCTAGCACGCGAACCAGCGATTCCGCACAGAAATACACTTCTGACACGAAGAATCGTCGAATCTGACATAAGCTCGAATAAAGGGTGATCGTGCTTGTCGGGTCGGAGTTTCTATTCCAATTTCTCATACTTGAATGCAAATGCACTGATTTAGCACGGGAAACCGCGATTCCGCACAGAAATACACTTCTCAAACGAAGAATCGTCGAATCTGACATAGGCTCGAATAAATTGTGATCGTGCTTGTCCGGTCGGAGTTTCTGTCCAATTTCACATATTTGCATGCAAATGCACTGATCTAGCACGCGAAACAGCGATTCCGCACCGAAATACACTTCTGAAACGAAGAATCGTCGAATCTGACATAAGCTCGAATAAATCGTGATCGTGCTTGCCTTGTCGGAGTTTCTATTCCAATTTCTCATACTTGAATGCAAATGCACTGATTTAGCACGGGAAACAGCGATTCCGCACAGAAATACACTTCTGAAACGAAGAATCGTCGAATCTGACATAGGCTCGAATAAATTGTGATCGTGCTTGCCCGGTCGCAGTTTCTATTCCAATCTGGCATACTTGCATGCAAATGCACTGATCTAGCACGCGAAACAGCGATTCTGCACAGAAACTCATTTGTGAAACGAATAATCGTCGAATCTGACATAAGCTCGAATAAATCGTGATCCTGCTAGCCGAATCGGAGTTTTCCTGCCAATTTCGCATATTTGCATGCAAATGCACTGATCTAGCGCGCGAAACAGCGATTCCGCACAGAAATACACTTCTGAAACGAAGAAACGTCGAATCTGACATAGGCTCGAATAAATTGTGAGCGTGCTTGCTGGGTCGGAGTTTCTGTGCCAATTTCGCATATTTGCATGCAAATGCACTGATCTAGAACGCGAAACCGCGATTCCGCACAGAAATACGCTTCTGAAACGAAGAATCGTCGAATCTGACATAAGCTCGAATAAATCGTGATCCTGCTAGCCGAATCGGAGTTTTCGTGCCAATTTCGCATATGTGCATGCAAATGCACTGATCTAGCCGGCGAAACAGCGATTCCGCACAGAAATGCACTTCTGAAACGAAGAAACGTCGAATCTGACATAGGCTCGCATAAATTGTGAGCGTGCTTGCCGGGTCGGAGTTTCTATTCCATTTTCTCATACTTGCATGCAAATGCACTGATCTAGAACGCGAAACGCGATTCCGCACAGGAATACGCTTCTGAAACGAAGAATCGTCGCATCTGACATAGGCTCGAATAACGGGTGATCGTGCTTGCCTTGTCGGAGTTTCTGTGCCAATTTCGCATATTTGCATGCAAATGCACTGATCTAGCACGCGAAACAGCGATTCCGCACAGAAATACACTTCCGAAACGAAGAATCGTCGAATCTGACATAAGCTCGAATAAAGGGTGATCGTGCTTGTCGGGTCGGAGTTTCTATTCCAATTTCTCATACTTGAATGCAAATGCACTGATTTAGCACGGGAAACAGCGATTCCGCACAGAAATACACTTCTGAAACGAAGAATCGTCGAATCTGACATAGGCTCGAATAAATTGTGATCGTGCTTGCCCGGTCGGAGTTTCTATTCCAATTTGGCATACTTGCATGCAAATGCACTGATCTAGCACGCGAAACAGCGATTCTGCACTGAAACTCATTTGTGAAACGAATAATCGTCGAATCTGACATAAGCTCGAATAAATCGTGATCCTGCTAGCCGAATCGGAGTTTTCCTGCCAATTTCGCATATTTGCATGCAAATGCACTGATCTAGGGCGCGAAACAGCGATTCCGCACAGAAATACACTTCTGAAACGAAGAAACGTCGAATCTGACATAAGCTCGAATAACGGGTGATCGTGCTTGTCGGGTCGGAGTTTCTATTGCAATTTCTCATACTTGCATGCAAATGCACTGATTTAGCACGGGAAACAGCGATTCCGCACAGAAATACACTTCTGAAACGAAGAATCGTCGAATCTGACATAGGCTCGAATAAATTGTGATCGTGCTTGCCCGGTCGGAGTTTCTATCCAATTTCGCATATTTGCATGCAAATGCACTGATCTAGCACGCGAAACCGCGATTCCGCACCGAAATACACTTCTGAAACGAAGAATCGTCAAATCTGACATAAGCTCGAATAAATCGTGATCGTGCTTGCCTTGTCGGAGTTTCTGTGCCAATTTCGCATATTTGCATGCAAATGCACTGATCTAGCACGCGAACCAGCGATTCCGCACAGAAATACACTTCTGACACGAAGAATCGTCGAATCTGACATAAGCTCGAATAAAGGGTGATCGTGCTTGTCGGGTCGGAGTTTCTATTCCAATTTCTCATACTTGAATGCAAATGCACTGATTTAGCACGGGAAACCGCGATTCCGCACAGAAATACACTTCTCAAACGAAGAATCGTCGAATCTGACATAGGCTCGAATAAATTGTGATCGTGCTTGTCCGGTCGGAGTTTCTGTCCAATTTCACATATTTGCATGCAAATGCACTGATCTAGCACGCGAAACAGCGATTCCGCACCGAAATACACTTCTGAAACGAAGAATCGTCGAATCTGACATAAGCTCGAATAAATCGTGATCGTGCTTGCCTTGTCGGAGTTTCTATTCCAATTTCTCATACTTGAATGCAAATGCACTGATTTAGCACGGGAAACAGCGATTCCGCACAGAAATACACTTCTGAAACGAAGAATCGTCGAATCTGACATAGGCTCGAATAAATTGTGATCGTGCTTGCCCGGTCGCAGTTTCTATTCCAATCTGGCATACTTGCATGCAAATGCACTGATCTAGCACGCGAAACAGCGATTCTGCACAGAAACTCATTTGTGAAACGAATAATCGTCGAATCTGACATAAGCTCGAATAAATCGTGATCCTGCTAGCCGAATCGGAGTTTTCCTGCCAATTTCGCATATTTGGATGCAAATGCACTGATCTAGCGCGCGAAACAGCGATTCCGCACAGAAATACACTTCTGAAACGAAGAAACGTCGAATCTGACATAGGCTCGAATAAATTGTGAGCGTGCTTGCCGGGTCGGAGTTTCTGTGCCAATTTCGCATATTTGCATGCAAATGCACTGTTCTAGCACGCGAAACAGCGATTCCGCACAGAAATACACTTCTGAGACGAAGAATCGTCGAATCTGACATAAGCTCGAATAAATCGTGATCGTGATTGCCGGGTCGGAGTTTCTATTCCAATTTCTCATACTTGCATGCAAATGCACTGATCTAGAACGCGAAACCGCGATTCCGCACAGAAATACGCTTCTGAAACGAAGAATCGTCGAATCTAACATAAGCTCCAATAAATCGTGATCGTGCTTGCCGCATCGGTGTTTCCGTGCCAATTTCGCATATTTGCATGCAAATGCACTGATCTAGCGAGCGAAACAGCGATTCCGCTCAGAAATACACTTCTGAAACGAAGAATCGTCGAATCTGATATAAGCTCGAATAAATCGTGATCGTGCTTGCCTTGTCGGAGTTTCTGTGCCAATTTGGCATATTTACATGCAAATGCACTGATCTAACCCGCGAAACCGCGATTCCGCACAGAAATACACTTCTCAAACGAAGAATCGTCGAATCTGACATAGGCTCGAATAAATTGTGAGCGTGCTTGCCCGGTCGGAGTTTCTGTCCAATTTCGCATATTTGCATGCAAATGCACTGATCTAGCACGCGAAACAGCGATTCCGCACCGAAATACACTTCTGAAACGAAGAATCGTCGAATCTGACATAAGCTCGAATAAATCGTGATCCTGCTAGCCGAATCGGAGTTTTCGTGCCAATTTCGCATATTTGCATGCAAATGCACTGATCTAGCCCGCGAAACAGCGATTCCGCACAGAAATACACTTCTGAAACGAAGAAACGTCGAATCTGACATAGGCTCGAATAAATTGTGAGCGTGCTTGCCGGGTCGGAGTTTCTATTCCATTTTCTCATACTTGCATGCAAATGCACTGATCTAGAACGCGAAACCGCGATTCCGCACAGAACTACGCTTCTGAAACGAAGAATCGTCGAATCTGACATAAGCTCGAATAAATCGTGATCGTGATTGCCGGGTCGGAGTTTCTATTCCAATTTCTCATACTTGCATGCAAATGCACTGATCTAGAACGCGAAACCGCGATTCCGCACAGAAATACGCTTCTGAAACGAAGAATCGTCGAATCTAACATAAGCTCCAATAAATCGTGATCGTGCTTGCCGCATCGGTGTTTCCGTGCCAATTTCGCATATTTGCATGCAAATGCACTGATCTAGCGAGCGAAACAGCGATTCCGCTCAGAAATACACTTCTGAAACGAAGAATCGTCGAATCTGATATAAGCTCGAATAAATCGTGATCGTGCTTGCCTTGTCGGAGTTTCTGTGCCAATTTGGCATATTTACATGCAAATGCACTGATCTAACCCGCGAAACCGCGATTCCGCACAGAAATACACTTCTCAAACGAAGAATCGTCGAATCTGACATAGGCTCGAATAAATTGTGAGCGTGCTTGCCCGGTCGGAGTTTCTGTCCAATTTCGCATATTTGCATGCAAATGCACTGATCTAGCACGCGAAACAGCGATTCCGCACCGAAATACACTTCTGAAACGAAGAATCGTCGAATCTGACATAAGCTCGAATAAATCGTGATCCTGCTAGCCGAATCGGAGTTTTCGTGCCAATTTCGCATATTTGCATGCAAATGCACTGATCTAGCCCGCGAAACAGCGATTCCGCACAGAAATACACTTCTGAAACGAAGAAACGTCGAATCTGACATAGGCTCGAATAAATTGTGAGCGTGCTTGCCGGGTCGGAGTTTCTATTCCATTTTCTCATACTTGCATGCAAATGCACTGATCTAGAACGCGAAACCGCGATTCCGCACAGAACTACGCTTCTGAAACGAAGAATCGTCGAATCTGACATAAGCTCGAATAAATCGTGATCGTGCTTGCCGCATCGGTGTTTCCGTGCCAATTTCGCATATTTGCATGCAAATGCACTGATCTAGCGCGCGAAACAGCGATTCCGCTCAGAAATACACTTCTGAAACGAAGAATCGTCGAATCTGACATAAGCTCGAATAAATCGTGATCGTGCTTGCCTTGTCGGAGTTTCTGTGCCAATTTGGCATATTTACATGCAAATGCACTGATCTAACACGCGAAACCGCGATTCCGCACGGAAATACACTTCTCAAACGAAGAATCGTCGAATCTGACATAAGCTCGAATAAATCGTGATCGTGCTTGCCTTGTCGGAGTTTCTGTGCCAATTTCGCATATTTGCATGCAAATGCACTGATCTAGCACGCGAAACAGCGATTCCGCACAGAAATACACTTCTGAAACGAAGAATCGTCGAATCTGACATAGGCTCGAATAAATTGTGATTGTGCTTGCCCGGTCGCAGTTTCTATTCCAACTTGGCGTACTTGCATGCAAATGCACTGATCTAGCACGCGAAACAGCGATTCTGCACAGAAACTCATTTGTGAAACGAATAATCGTCGAATCTGACATAAGCTCGAATAAATCGTGATCCTGCTAGCCAAATCGGAGTTTTCGTGCCAATTTCGCATATTTGCATGCAAATGCACTGATCCAGCGCGCGAAACAGCGATTCCGCACAGAAATACACTTCTGAAATGAAGAATCGTCGAATCTGACATAGGCTCGAATAAATTGTGAGCGTGCTTGCCCGGTCGGAGTTTCTGTCCAATTTCGCATATTTGCATGCAAATGCACTGATCTAGCACGCGAAACAGCGATTCCGCACCGAAATACACTTCTGAAACGAAGAATCGTCGAATCTGACATAGGCTCGAATAAATTGTGAGCGTGCTTGCCCGGTCGGAGTTTCTGTCCAATTTCGCATATTTGCATGCAAATGCACTGATCTAGCACGCGAAACAGCGATTCCGCACCGAAATACACTTCTGAAATGAAGAATCGTCGAATCTGACATAGGCTCGAATAAATTGTGAGCGTGCTTGCCCGGTCGGAGTTTCTGTCCAATTTCGCATATTTGCATGCAAATGCACTGATCTAGCACGCGAAACAGCGATTCCGCACCGAAATACACTTCTGAAACGAAGAATCGTCGAATCTGACATAGGCTCGAATAAATTGTGAGCGTGCTTGCCCGGTCGGAGTTTCTGTCCAATGTCGCATATTTGCATGCAAATGCACTGTTCTAGCACGCGAAACAGCGATTCCGCACAGAAATACACTTCTGAGACGAAGAATCGTCGAATCTGACATAAGCTCGAATAAATCGTGATCGTGATTGCCGGGTCGGAGTTTCTATTCCAATTTCTCATACTTGCATGCAAATGCACTGATCTAGAACGCGAAACCGCGATTCCGCAAAGAAATACGCTTCTGAAACGAAGAATCGTCGAATCTAACATAAGCTCCAATAAATCGTGATCGTGCTTGCCGCATCGGTGTTTCCGTGCCAATTTCGCATATTTGCATGCAAATGCACTGATCTAGCGAGCGAAACAGCGATTCCGCTCAGAAATACACTTCTGAAACGAAGAATCGTCGAATCTGATATAAGCTCGAATAAATCGTGATCGTGCTTGCCTTGTCGGAGTTTCTGTGCCAATTTGGCATATTTACATGCAAATGCACTGATCTAACCCGCGAAACCGCGATTCCGCACAGAAATACACTTCTCAAACGAAGAATCGTCGAATCTGACATAGGCTCGAATAAATTGTGAGCGTGCTTGCCCGGTCGGAGTTTCTGTCCAATTTCGCATATTTGCATGCAAATGCACTGATCTAGCACGCGAAACAGCGATTCCGCACCGAAATACACTTCTGAAACGAAGAATCGTCGAATCTGACATAAGCTCGAATAAATCGTGATCCTGCTAGCCGAATCGGAGTTTTCGTGCCAATTTCGCATATTTGCATGCAAATGCACTGATCTAGCCCGCGAAACAGCGATTCCGCACAGAAATACACTTCTGAAACGAAGAAACGTCGAATCTGACATAGGCTCGAATAAATTGTGAGCGTGCTTGCCGGGTCGGAGTTTCTATTCCATTTTCTCATACTTGCATGCAAATGCACTGATCTAGAACGCGAAACCGCGATTCCGCACAGAAATACACTTCTGAAACGAAGAATCGTCGAATCTGACATAGGCTCGAATAAATTGTGATTGTGCTTGCCCGGTCGCAGTTTCTATTCCAACTTGGCGTACTTGCATGCAAATGCACTGATCTAGCACGCGAAACAGCGATTCTGCACAGAAACTCATTTGTGAAACGAATAATCGTCGAATCTGACATAAGCTCGAATAAATCGTGATCCTGCTAGCCAAATCGGAGTTTTCGTGCCAATTTCGCATATTTGCATGCAAATGCACTGATCCAGCGCGCGAAACAGCGATTCCGCACAGAAATACACTTCTGAAATGAAGAATCGTCGAATCTGACATAGGCTCGAATAAATTGTGATCGTGCTTGCCCGGTCGGAGTTTCTGTCCAATTTCGCATATTTGCATGCAAATGCACTGATCTAGCACGCGAAACAGCGATTCCGCACCGAAATACACTTCTGAAACGAAGAATCGTCGAATCTGACATAGGCTCGAATAAATTGTGAGCGTGCTTGCCCGGTCGGAGTTTCTGTCCAATTTCGCATATTTGCATGCAAATGCACTGATCTAGCACGCGAAACAGCGATTCCGCACCGAAATACACTTCTGAAACGAAGAATCGTCGAATCTGATATAAGCTCGAATAAATCGTGATCGTGCTTGCCTTGTCGGAGTTTCTGTGCCAATTTGGCATATTTACATGCAAATGCACTGATCTAACCCACGAAACCGCGATTCCGCACAGAAATACACTTCTCAAACGAAGAATCGTCGAATCTGACATAGGCTCGAATAAATTGTGAGCGTGTTTGCCCGGTCGGAGTTTCTGTCCAATTTCGCATATTTGCATGCAAATGCACTGATCTAGCGCGCGAAACAGCGATTCCGCACAGAAATACACTTCTGAAACGAAGAAACGTCGAATCTGACATAGGCTCGAATAAATTGTGATTGTGCTTGCCCGGTCGGAGTTTCTATTCCAACTTGGCATACTTGCATGCAAATGCACTGATCTAGCACGCGAAACAGCGATTCTGCACAGAAACTCATTTGTGAAACGAATAATCGTCGAATCTGACATAAGCTCGAATAAATCGTGATCCTGCTAGCCGAATCGGAGTTTTCGTGCCAATTTCGCATATTTGCATGCAAATGCACTGATCCGGCGCGAAACAGCGATTCCGCACAGAAATACACTTCTGAAACGAAGAATCGTCGAATCTGACATAGGCTCGAATAAATTGTGAGCGTGCTTGCCGGGTCGGAGTTTCTATTCCATTCTGTCATACTTGCATGCAAATGCACTGATCTAGAACGCGAAACCGCGATTCCGCACAGAAATACGCTTCTGAAACGAAGAATCGTCGAATCTGACATAAGCTCGAATAAATCGTGATCGTGCTTGCCGCATCGGTGTTTCCGTGCCAATTTCGCATATTTGCATGCAAATGCACTGATCTAGCGCGCGAAACAGCGATTCCGCTCAGAAATACAATTCTGAAACGAAGAATCGTCGCATCTGACATAAGCTCGAATAAATCGTGATCGTGCTTGCCTTGTCGGAGTTTCTGTGCCAATTTGGCATATTTACATGCAAATGCACTGATCTAACACGCGAAACCGCGATTCCGCACGGAAATACACTTCTCAAACTAAGAATCGTCGAATCTGACATAGGCTCGAATTAATTGTGAGCGTGCTTGCCCGGTCGGAGTTTCTGTCCCATTTCGCATATTTGCATGCAAATGCACTGATCTAGCACGCGAAACAGCGATTGCGCACCGAAATACACTTCTGAAACGAAGAATCGTCGAATCTGACATAAGCTCGAATAAATCGTGATCGTGCTTGCCTTGTCGGAGTTTCTGTGCCAATTTCGCATATTTGCATGCAAATGCACTGATCTAGCACGCGAAACAGCGATTCCGCACAGAAAAACACTTCTGAAACGAAGAATCGTCGAATCTGACATTAGCTCGAAGAAAGGGTGATCGTGATTGTCGGGTCGGAGTTTCTATTCCAATTTCTCATACTTGCATGCAAATGCACTGATTTAGCACGGGAAACAGCGATTCCGCACAGAAATACACTTCTGAAACGAAGAACCGTCGAATCTGACATAGGCTCGAATAAATTGTGATTGTGCTTCCCCGGTCGGAGCTTCTATTCCAATTTGGCATACTTGCATGCAAATGCACTGATCTAGCACGCGAAACAGCGATTCTGCACAGAAACTCATTTGTGAAACGAAAAATCGTCGAATCTGACATAAGCTCGAATAAATCGTGATCCTGCTAGCCGAATCGGAGTTTTCGTGCCAATTTCGCATATTTGCATGCAAATGCACTGATCCAGGGCGCGAAACAGCGATTCCGCACAGAAATACACTTCTGAAACGAAGAATCGTCGAATCTGATATAAGCTCGAATAAATCGTGATCGTGCTTGCCTTGTCGGAGTTTCTGTGCCAATTTGGCATATTTACATGCAAATGCACTGATCTAACCCGCGAAACCGCGATTCCGCACAGAAATACACTTCTCAAACGAAGAATCGTCGAATCTGACATAAGCTCGAATAAATCGTGATCCTGCTAGCCGAATCGGAGTTTCTATTCCATTTTCTCATACTTGCATGCAAATGCACTGATCTAGAACGCGAAACCGCGATTCCGCACAGAAATACGCTTCTGAAACGAAGAATCGTCGAATCTGACATAAGCTCGAATAAATCGTGATCGTGCTTGCCTTGTCGGAGTTTCTGTGCCAATTTGGCATATTTACATGCAAATGCACTGATCTAACACGCGAAACCGCGATTCCGCACGGAAATACACTTCTCAAACTAAGAATCGTCGAATCTGACATAGGCTCGAATAAATCGTGATCGTGCTTGCCGCATCGGTGTTTCCGTGCCAATTTCGCATATTTGCATGCAAATGCACTGATCTAGCGCGCGAAACAGCGATTCCGCTCAGAAATACACTTCTGAAACGAAGAATCGTCGAATCTGACATAAGCTCGAATAAATCGTGATCGTGCTTGCCTTGTCGGAGTTTCTGTGCCAATTTGGCATATTTACATGCAAATGCACTGATCTAACACGCGAAACCGCGATTCCGCACGGAAATACACTTCTCAAACGAAGAATCGTCGAATCTGACATAAGCTCGAATAAATCGTGATCGTGCTTGCCTTGTCGGAGTTTCTGTGCCAATTTCGCATATTTGCATGCAAATGCACTGATCTAGCACGCGAAACAGCGATTCCGCACAGAAATACACTTCTGAAACGAAGAATCGTCGAATCTGACATAGGCTCGAATAAATTGTGATTGTGCTTGCCCGGTCGCAGTTTCTATTCCAACTTGGCGTACTTGCATGCAAATGCACTGATCTAGCACGCGAAACAGCGATTCTGCACAGAAACTCATTTGTGAAACGAATAATCGTCGAATCTGACATAAGCTCGAATAAATCGTGATCCTGCTAGCCAAATCGGAGTTTTCGTGCCAATTTCGCATATTTGCATGCAAATGCACTGATCCAGCGCGCGAAACAGCGATTCCGCACAGAAATACACTTCTGAAATGAAGAATCGTCGAATCTGACATAGGCTCGAATAAATTGTGAGCGTGCTTGCCCGGTCGGAGTTTCTGTCCAATTTCGCATATTTGCATGCAAATGCACTGATCTAGCACGCGAAACAGCGATTCCGCACCGAAATACACTTCTGAAACGAAGAATCGTCGAATCTGACATAGGCTCGAATAAATTGTGAGCGTGCTTGCCCGGTCGGAGTTTCTGTCCAATTTCGCATATTTGCATGCAAATGCACTGATCTAGCACGCGAAACAGCGATTCCGCACCGAAATACACTTCTGAAATGAAGAATCGTCGAATCTGACATAGGCTCGAATAAATTGTGAGCGTGCTTGCCCGGTCGGAGTTTCTGTCCAATTTCGCATATTTGCATGCAAATGCACTGATCTAGCACGCGAAACAGCGATTCCGCACCGAAATACACTTCTGAAACGAAGAATCGTCGAATCTGACATAGGCTCGAATAAATTGTGAGCGTGCTTGCCCGGTCGGAGTTTCTGTCCAATGTCGCATATTTGCATGCAAATGCACTGTTCTAGCACGCGAAACAGCGATTCCGCACAGAAATACACTTCTGAGACGAAGAATCGTCGAATCTGACATAAGCTCGAATAAATCGTGATCGTGATTGCCGGGTCGGAGTTTCTATTCCAATTTCTCATACTTGCATGCAAATGCACTGATCTAGAACGCGAAACCGCGATTCCGCAAAGAAATACGCTTCTGAAACGAAGAATCGTCGAATCTAACATAAGCTCCAATAAATCGTGATCGTGCTTGCCGCATCGGTGTTTCCGTGCCAATTTCGCATATTTGCATGCAAATGCACTGATCTAGCGAGCGAAACAGCGATTCCGCTCAGAAATACACTTCTGAAACGAAGAATCGTCGAATCTGATATAAGCTCGAATAAATCGTGATCGTGCTTGCCTTGTCGGAGTTTCTGTGCCAATTTGGCATATTTACATGCAAATGCACTGATCTAACCCGCGAAACCGCGATTCCGCACAGAAATACACTTCTCAAACGAAGAATCGTCGAATCTGACATAGGCTCGAATAAATTGTGAGCGTGCTTGCCCGGTCGGAGTTTCTGTCCAATTTCGCATATTTGCATGCAAATGCACTGATCTAGCACGCGAAACAGCGATTCCGCACCGAAATACACTTCTGAAACGAAGAATCGTCGAATCTGACATAAGCTCGAATAAATCGTGATCCTGCTAGCCGAATCGGAGTTTTCGTGCCAATTTCGCATATTTGCATGCAAATGCACTGATCTAGCCCGCGAAACAGCGATTCCGCACAGAAATACACTTCTGAAACGAAGAAACGTCGAATCTGACATAGGCTCGAATAAATTGTGAGCGTGCTTGCCGGGTCGGAGTTTCTATTCCATTTTCTCATACTTGCATGCAAATGCACTGATCTAGAACGCGAAACCGCGATTCCGCACAGAAATACACTTCTGAAACGAAGAATCGTCGAATCTGACATAGGCTCGAATAAATTGTGATTGTGCTTGCCCGGTCGCAGTTTCTATTCCAACTTGGCGTACTTGCATGCAAATGCACTGATCTAGCACGCGAAACAGCGATTCTGCACAGAAACTCATTTGTGAAACGAATAATCGTCGAATCTGACATAAGCTCGAATAAATCGTGATCCTGCTAGCCAAATCGGAGTTTTCGTGCCAATTTCGCATATTTGCATGCAAATGCACTGATCCAGCGCGCGAAACAGCGATTCCGCACAGAAATACACTTCTGAAATGAAGAATCGTCGAATCTGACATAGGCTCGAATAAATTGTGATCGTGCTTGCCCGGTCGGAGTTTCTGTCCAATTTCGCATATTTGCATGCAAATGCACTGATCTAGCACGCGAAACAGCGATTCCGCACCGAAATACACTTCTGAAACGAAGAATCGTCGAATCTGACATAGGCTCGAATAAATTGTGAGCGTGCTTGCCCGGTCGGAGTTTCTGTCCAATTTCGCATATTTGCATGCAAATGCACTGATCTAGCACGCGAAACAGCGATTCCGCACCGAAATACACTTCTGAAACGAAGAATCGTCGAATCTGATATAAGCTCGAATAAATCGTGATCGTGCTTGCCTTGTCGGAGTTTCTGTGCCAATTTGGCATATTTACATGCAAATGCACTGATCTAACCCGCGAAACCGCGATTCCGCACAGAAATACACTTCTCAAACGAAGAATCGTCGAATCTGACATAGGCTCGAATAAATTGTGAGCGTGTTTGCCCGGTCGGAGTTTCTGTCCAATTTCGCATATTTGCATGCAAATGCACTGATCTAGCGCGCGAAACAGCGATTCCGCACAGAAATACACTTCTGAAACGAAGAAACGTCGAATCTGACATAGGCTCGAATAAATTGTGATTGTGCTTGCCCGGTCGGAGTTTCTATTCCAACTTGGCATACTTGCATGCAAATGCACTGATCTAGCACGCGAAACAGCGATTCTGCACAGAAACTCATTTGTGAAACGAATAATCGTCGAATCTGACATAAGCTCGAATAAATCGTGATCCTGCTAGCCGAATCGGAGTTTTCGTGCCAATTTCGCATATTTGCATGCAAATGCACTGATCCGGCGCGAAACAGCGATTCCGCACAGAAATACACTTCTGAAACGAAGAATCGTCGAATCTGACATAGGCTCGAATAAATTGTGAGCGTGCTTGCCGGGTCGGAGTTTCTATTCCATTCTGTCATACTTGCATGCAAATGCACTGATCTAGAACGCGAAACCGCGATTCCGCACAGAAATACGCTTCTGAAACGAAGAATCGTCGAATCTGACATAAGCTCGAATAAATCGTGATCGTGCTTGCCGCATCGGTGTTTCCGTGCCAATTTCGCATATTTGCATGCAAATGCACTGATCTAGCGCGCGAAACAGCGATTCCGCTCAGAAATACAATTCTGAAACGAAGAATCGTCGCATCTGACATAAGCTCGAATAAATCGTGATCGTGCTTGCCTTGTCGGAGTTTCTGTGCCAATTTGGCATATTTACATGCAAATGCACTGATCTAACACGCGAAACCGCGATTCCGCACGGAAATACACTTCTCAAACTAAGAATCGTCGAATCTGACATAGGCTCGAATTAATTGTGAGCGTGCTTGCCCGGTCGGAGTTTCTGTCCCATTTCGCATATTTGCATGCAAATGCACTGATCTAGCACGCGAAACAGCGATTGCGCACCGAAATACACTTCTGAAACGAAGAATCGTCGAATCTGACATAAGCTCGAATAAATCGTGATCGTGCTTGCCTTGTCGGAGTTTCTGTGCCAATTTCGCATATTTGCATGCAAATGCACTGATCTAGCACGCGAAACAGCGATTCCGCACAGAAAAACACTTCTGAAACGAAGAATCGTCGAATCTGACATTAGCTCGAAGAAAGGGTGATCGTGATTGTCGGGTCGGAGTTTCTATTCCAATTTCTCATACTTGCATGCAAATGCACTGATTTAGCACGGGAAACAGCGATTCCGCACAGAAATACACTTCTGAAACGAAGAACCGTCGAATCTGACATAGGCTCGAATAAATTGTGATTGTGCTTCCCCGGTCGGAGCTTCTATTCCAATTTGGCATACTTGCATGCAAATGCACTGATCTAGCACGCGAAACAGCGATTCTGCACAGAAACTCATTTGTGAAACGAAAAATCGTCGAATCTGACATAAGCTCGAATAAATCGTGATCCTGCTAGCCGAATCGGAGTTTTCGTGCCAATTTCGCATATTTGCATGCAAATGCACTGATCCAGGGCGCGAAACAGCGATTCCGCACAGAAATACACTTCTGAAACGAAGAATCGTCGAATCTGATATAAGCTCGAATAAATCGTGATCGTGCTTGCCTTGTCGGAGTTTCTGTGCCAATTTGGCATATTTACATGCAAATGCACTGATCTAACCCGCGAAACCGCGATTCCGCACAGAAATACACTTCTCAAACGAAGAATCGTCGAATCTGACATAAGCTCGAATAAATCGTGATCCTGCTAGCCGAATCGGAGTTTCTATTCCATTTTCTCATACTTGCATGCAAATGCACTGATCTAGAACGCGAAACCGCGATTCCGCACAGAAATACGCTTCTGAAACGAAGAATCGTCGAATCTGACATAAGCTCGAATAAATCGTGATCGTGCTTGCCTTGTCGGAGTTTCTGTGCCAATTTGGCATATTTACATGCAAATGCACTGATCTAACACGCGAAACCGCGATTCCGCACGGAAATACACTTCTCAAACTAAGAATCGTCGAATCTGACATAGGCTCGAATTAATTGTGAGCGTGCTTGCCCGGTCGGAGTTTCTGTCCAATTTCGCATATTTGCATGCAAATGCACTGATCTAGCACGCGAAACAGCGATTGCGCACCGAAATACACTTCTGAAACGAAGAATCGTCGAATCTGACATAAGCTCGAATAAATCGTGATCGTGCTTGCCTTGTCGGAGTTTCTGTGCCAATTTCGCATATTTGCGTGCAAATGCACTGATCTAGCACGCGAAACAGCGATTCCGCTCAGAAATACACTTCTGAAACGAAGAATCGTCGCATCTGACATAAGCTCGAATAAACCGTGATCGTGCTTGCCGGGTCGGAGTTTCTATTCCATTTTCTCATACTTGCATGCAAATGCACTGATCTAGAACGCGAAACCGCGATTCCGCACAGAAATACGCTTCTGAAACGAAGAATCGTCGAATCTGACATAAGCTCGAATAAATCGTGATCGTGCTTGCCTTGTCGGAGTTTCTGTGCCAATTTGGCATATTTACATGCAAATGCACTGATCTAACACGCGAAACAGCGATTCCGCACGGAAATACACTTCTCAAACTAAGAATCGTCGAATCTGACATATGCTCGAATAAATTGTGAGCGTGCTTGCCCGGTCGGAGTTTCTGTCCAATTTCGCATATTTGCATGCAAATGCACTGATCTAACACGCGAAACAGCGATTCCACTCAGAAATACACTTCTGAAACGAAGAATCGTCGAATCTGATATAAGCTCGAATAAATCGTGATCGTGCTTGCCGGGTCGGAGTTTCTATTCCATTTTCTCATACTTGCATGCAAATGCACTGATCTAGAACGCGAAACCGCGATTCCGCACAGAAATACGCTTCTGAAACGAAGAATCGTCGAATCTGACATAAGCTCGAATAAATCGTGATCGTGCTTGCCGCATCGGTGTTTCCGTGCCAATTTCGCATATTTGCATGCAAATGCACTGATCTAACACGCGAAACCGCGATTCCGCACGGAAATACACTTCTCAAACGAAGAATCGTCGAATCTGACATTAGCTCGAAGAAAGGGTGATCGTGATTGTCGGGTCGGAGTTTCTATTCCAATTTCTCATACCTGCATTCAAATGCACTGATTTAGCACGGGAAACAGCGATTCCGCACAGAAATACACTTCTGAAACGAAGAATCGTCGAATCTGACATAGGCTCGAATAAATTGTGATTGTGCTTGCCCGGTCGGAGTTTCTATTCCAACTTGGCATACTTGCATGCAAATGCACTGATCTAGCACGCGAAACAGCGATTCTGCACAGAAACTCATTTGTGAAACGAATAATCGTCGAATCTGACATAAGCTCGAATAAATCGTGATCCTGCTAGCCGAATCGGAGTTTTCGTGCCAATTTCGCATATTTGCATGCAAATGCACTGATCCAGCGCGCGAAACAGCGATTCCGCACAGAAATACACTTCTGAAATGAAGAATCGTCGAATCTGACATAGGCTCGAATAAATTGTGAGCGTGCTTGCCCGGTCGGAGTTTCTGTCCAATTTCGCATATTTGCATGCAAATGCACTGATCTAGCACGCGAAACAGCGATTCCGCACCGAAATACACTTCTGAAACGAAGAATCGTCGAATCTGACATAGGCTCGAATAAATTGTGAGCGTGCTTGCCCGGTCGGAGTTTCTGTCCAATTTCGCATATTTGCATGCAAATGCACTGATCTAGCACGCGAAACAGCGATTCCGCACCGAAATACACTTCTGAAACGAAGAATCGTCGAATCTGATATAAGCTCGAATAAATCGTGATCGTGCTTGCCTTGTCGGAGTTTCTGTGCCAATTTGGCATATTTACATGCAAATGCACTGATCTAACCCGCGAAACCGCGATTCCGCACAGAAATACACTTCTCAAACGAAGAATCGTCGAATCTGACATAGGCTCGAATAAATTGTGAGCGTGCTTGCCCGGTCGGAGTTTCTGTCCAATTTCGCATATTTGCATGCAAATGCACTGATCTAGCGCGCGAAACAGCGATTCCGCACAGAAATACACTTCTGAAACGAAGAAACGTCGAATCTGACATAGGCTCGAATAAATTGTGATTGTGCTTGCCCGGTCGGAGTTTCTATTCCAACTTGGCATACTTGCATGCAAATGCACTGATCTAGCACGCGAAACAGCGATTCTGCACAGAAACTCATTTGTGAAACGAATAATCGTCGAATCTGACATAAGCTCGAATAAATCGTGATCCTGCTAGCCGAATCGGAGTTTTCGTGCCAATTTCGCATATTTGCATGCAAATGCACTGATCCAGCGCGCGAAACAGCGATTCCGCACAGAAATACACTTCTGAAACGAAGAATCGTCGAATCTGACATAGGCTCGAATAAATTGTGAGCGTGCTTGCCGGGTCGGAGTTTCTATTCCATTCTCTCATACTTGCATGCAAATGCACTGATCTAGAACGCGAAACCGCGATTCCGCACAGAAATACGCTTCTGAAACGAAGAATCGTCGAATCTGACATAAGCTCGAATAAATCGTGATCGTGCTTGCCGCATCGGTGTTTCCGTGCCAATTTCGCATATTTGCATGCAAATGCACTGATCTAGCGCGCGAAACAGCGATTCCGCTCAGAAATACACGTCTGAAACGAAGAATCGTCGCATCTGACATAAGCTCGAATAAATCGTGATCGTGCTTGCCTTGTCGGAGTTTCTGTGCCAATTTGGCATATTTACATGCAAATGCACTGATCTAACACGCGAAACCGCGATTCCGCACGGAAATACACTTCTCAAACTAAGAATCGTCGAATCTGACATAGGCTCGAATTAATTGTGAGCGTGCTTGCCCGGTCGGAGTTTCTGTCCAATTTCGCATATTTGCATGCAAATGCACTGATCTAGCACGCGAAACAGCGATTGCGCACCGAAATACACTTCTGAAACGAAGAATCGTCGAATCTGACATAAGCTCGAATAAATCGTGATCGTGCTTGCCTTGTCGGAGTTTCTGTGCCAATTTCGCATATTTGCATGCAAATGCACTGATCTAGCACGCGAAACAGCGATTCCGCACAGAAAAACACTTCTGAAACGAAGAATCGTCGAATCTGACATTAGCTCGAAGAAAGGGTGATCGTGATTGTCGGGTCGGAGTTTCTATTCCAATTTCTCATACTTGCATGCAAATGCACTGATTTAGCACGGGAAACAGCGATTCCGCACAGAAATACACTTCTGAAACGAAGAACCGTCGAATCTGACATAGGCTCGAATAAATTGTGATTGTGCTTGCCCGGTCGGAGCGTCTATTCCAATTTGGCATACTTGCATGCAAATGCACTGATCTAGCACGCGAAACAGCGATTCTGCACAGAAACTCATTTGTGAAACGAAAAATCGTCGAATCTGACATAAGCTCGAATAAATCGTGATCCTGCTAGCCGAATCGGAGTTTTCGTGCCAATTTCGCATATTTGCATGCAAATGCACTGATCCAGCGCGCGAAACAGCGATTCCGCACAGAAATACACTTCTGAAACGAAGAATCGTCGAATCTGATATAAGCTCGAATAAATCGTGATCGTGCTTGCCTTGTCGGAGTTTCTGTGCCAATTTGGCATATTTACATGCAAATGCACTGATCTAACCCGCGAAACCGCGATTCCGCACAGAAATACACTTCTCAAACGAAGAATCGTCGAATCTGACATAGGCTCGAATAAATTGTGAGCGTGCTTGCCCGGTCGGAGTTTCTGTCCAATTTCGCATATTTGCATGCAAATGCACTGATCTAGCACGCGAAACAGCGATTCCGCTCAGAAATACACTTCTGAAACGAAGAATCGTCGAATCTGACATAAGCTCGAATAAATCGTGATCCTGCTAGCCGAATCGGAGTTTCTATTCCATTTTCTCATACTTGCATGCAAATGCACTGATCTAGAACGCGAAACCGCGATTCCGCACAGAATTACGCTTCTGAAACGAAGAATCGTCGAATCTGACATAAGCTCGAATAAATCGTGATCGTGCTTGCCGCATCGGTGTTTCCGTGCCAATTTCGCATATTTGCATGCAAATGCACTGATCTAGCGCGCGAAACAGCGATTCCGCTCAGAAATACACTTCTGAAACGAAGAATCGTCGCATCTGACATAAGCTCGAATAAATCGTGATCGTGCTTGCCTTGTCGGAGTTTCTGTGCCAATTTGGCATATTTACATGCAAATGCACTGATCTAACACGCGAAACCGCGATTCCGCACGGAAATACACTTCTCAAACTAAGAATCGTCGAATCTGACATAGGCTCGAATTAATTGTGAGCGTGCTTGCCCGGTCGGAGTTTCTGTCCAATTTCGCATATTTGCATGCAAATGCACTGATCTAGCACGCGAAACAGCGATTGCGCACCGAAATACTCTTCTGAAACGAAGAATCGTCGAATCTGACATAAGCTCGAATAAATCGTGATCGTGCTTGCCTTGTCGGAGTTTCTGTGCCAATTTCGCATATTTGCATGCAAATGCACTGATCTAGCACGCGAAGCAGCGATTCCGCTCAGAAATACACTTCTGAAACGAAGAATCGTCGCATCTGACATAAGCTCGAATAAATCGTGATCGTGCTTGCCTTGTCGGAGTTTCTGTGCCAATTTGGCATATTTACATGCAAATGCACTGATCTAACACGCGAAACAGCGATTCCGCACGGAAATACACTTCTCAAACTAAGAATCGTCGAATCTGACATAGGCTCGAATAAATTGTGAGCGTGCTTGCCCGGTCGGAGTTTCTGTCCAATTTCGCATATTTGCATGCAAATGCACTGATCTAACACGCGAAACAGCGATTCCGCTCAGAAATACACTTCTGAAACGAAGAATCGTCGAATCTGATATAAGCTCGAATAAATCGTGATCGTGCTTGCCGGGTCGGAGTTTCTATTCCATTTTCTCATACTTGCATGCAAATGCACTGATCTAGAACGCGAAACCGCGATTCCGCACAGAAATACGCTTCTGAAACGAAGAATCGTCGAATCTGACATAAGCTCGAATAAATCGTGATCGTGCTTGCCGCATCGGTGTTTCCGTGCCAATTTCTCATATTTGCATGCAAATGCACTGATCTAGCGCGCGAAACAGCGATTCCGCTCAGAAATACACTTCTGAAACGAAGAATCGTCGCATCTGACATAAGCTCGAATAAATCGTGATCGTGCTTGCCTTGTCGGAGTTTCTGTGCCAATTTCGCATATTTGCATGCAAATGCACTGATGTAGCGCGCGAAACAGCGATTCCGCTCAGAAATACACTTCTGAAACGAAGAATCGTCGAATCTGATATAAGCTCGAATAAATCGTGATCGTGCTTGCCGGGTCGGAGTTTCTATTCCATTTTCTCATACTTGCATGCAAATGCACTGATCTAGAACGCGAAACCGCGATTCCGCACAGAAATACGCTTCTGAAACGAAGAATCGTCGAATCTGACATAAGCTCGAATAAATCGTGATCGTGCTTGCCGCATCGGTGTTTCCGTGCCAATTTCGCATATTTGTATGCAAATGCACTGATCTAGCGCGCGAAACAGCGATTCCGCTCAGAAATACACTTCTGAAACGAAGAATCGTCGCATCTGACATAAGCTCGAATAAATCGTGATCGTGCTTGCCTTGTCGGAGTTTCTGTGCCAATTTCGCATATTTGCATGCAAATGCACTGATGTAGCGCGCGAAACAGCGATTCCGCTCAGAAATACACTTCTGAAACGAAGAATCGTCGAATCTGATATAAGCTCGAATAAATCGTGATCGTGCTTGCCGGGTCGGAGTTTCTATTCCATTTTCTCATACTTGCATGCAAATGCACTGATCTAGAACGCGAAACCGCGATTCCGCACAGAAATACGCTTCTGAAACGAAGAATCGTCGAATCTGACATAAGCTCGAATAAATCGTGATCGTGCTTGCCGCATCGGTGTTTCCGTGCCAATTTCGCATATTTGCATGCAAATGCACTGATCTAACACGCGAAACCGCGATTCCGCACGGAAATACACTTCTCAAACGAAGAATCGTCGAATCTGACATAAGCTCGAATAAATCGTGATCGTGCTTGCCTTGTCGGAGTTTCTGTGCCAATTTCGCATATTTGCATGCAAATGCACTGATCTAGCACGCGAAACAGCGATTCCGCACAGAAATACACTTCTGAAACGAAGAATCGTCGAATCTGACATAAGCTCGAATAAAGGGTGATCGTGATTGTCGGGTCGGAGTTTCTATTCCAATTTCTCATACCTGCATTCAAATGCACTGATTTAGCACGGGAAACAGCGATTCCGCACAGAAATACACTTCTGAAACGAAGAATCGTCGAATCTGACATAGGCTCGAATAAATTGTGATTGTGCTTGCCCGGTCGGAGTTTCTATTCCAACTTGGCATACTTGCATGCAAATGCACTGATCTAGCACGCGAAACAGCGATTCTGCACAGAAACTCATTTGTGAAACGAATAATCGTCGAATCTGACATAAGCTCGAATAAATCGTGATCCTGCTAGCCGAATCGGAGTTTTCGTGCCAATTTCGCATATTTGCATGCAAATGCACTGATCCAGCGCGCGAAACAGCGATTCCGCACAGAAATACACTTCTGAAATGAAGAATCGTCGAATCTGACATAGGCTCGAATAAATTGTGAGCGTGCTTGCCCGGTCGGAGTTTCTGTCCAATTTCGCATATTTGCATGCAAATGCACTGATCTAGCACGCGAAACAGCGATTCCGCACCGAAATACACTTCTGAAACGAAGAATCGTCGAATCTGACATAGGCTCGAATAAATTGTGAGCGTGCTTGCCCGGTCGGAGTTTCTGTCCAATTTCGCATATTTGCATGCAAATGCACTGATCTAGCACGCGAAACAGCGATTCCGCACCGAAATACACTTCTGAAACGAAGAATCGTCGAATCTGATATAAGCTCGAATAAATCGTGATCGTGCTTGCCTTGTCGGAGTTTCTGTGCCAATTTGGCATATTTACATGCAAATGCACTGATCTAACCCGCGAAACCGCGATTCCGCACAGAAATACACTTCTCAAACGAAGAATCGTCGAATCTGACATAGGCTCGAATAAATTGTGAGCGTGCTTGCCCGGTCGGAGTTTCTGTCCAATTTCGCATATTTGCATGCAAATGCACTGATCTAGCGCGCGAAACAGCGATTCCGCACAGAAATACACTTCTGAAACGAAGAAACGTCGAATCTGACATAGGCTCGAATAAATTGTGATTGTGCTTGCCCGGTCGGAGTTTCTATTCCAACTTGGCATACTTGCATGCAAATGCACTGATCTAGCACGCGAAACAGCGATTCTGCACAGAAACTCATTTGTGAAACGAATAATCGTCGAATCTGACATAAGCTCGAATAAATCGTGATCCTGCTAGCCGAATCGGAGTTTTCGTGCCAATTTCGCATATTTGCATGCAAATGCACTGATCCAGCGCGCGAAACAGCGATTCCGCACAGAAATACACTTCTGAAACGAAGAATCGTCGAATCTGACATAGGCTCGAATAAATTGTGAGCGTGCTTGCCGGGTCGGAGTTTCTATTCCATTCTCTCATACTTGCATGCAAATGCACTGATCTAGAACGCGAAACCGCGATTCCGCACAGAAATACGCTTCTGAAACGAAGAATCGTCGAATCTGACATAAGCTCGAATAAATCGTGATCGTGCTTGCCGCATCGGTGTTTCCGTGCCAATTTCGCATATTTGCATGCAAATGCACTGATCTAGCGCGCGAAACAGCGATTCCGCTCAGAAATACACGTCTGAAACGAAGAATCGTCGCATCTGACATAAGCTCGAATAAATCGTGATCGTGCTTGCCTTGTCGGAGTTTCTGTGCCAATTTGGCATATTTACATGCAAATGCACTGATCTAACACGCGAAACCGCGATTCCGCACGGAAATACACTTCTCAAACTAAGAATCGTCGAATCTGACATAGGCTCGAATTAATTGTGAGCGTGCTTGCCCGGTCGGAGTTTCTGTCCAATTTCGCATATTTGCATGCAAATGCACTGATCTAGCACGCGAAACAGCGATTGCGCACCGAAATACACTTCTGAAACGAAGAATCGTCGAATCTGACATAAGCTCGAATAAATCGTGATCGTGCTTGCCTTGTCGGAGTTTCTGTGCCAATTTCGCATATTTGCATGCAAATGCACTGATCTAGCACGCGAAACAGCGATTCCGCACAGAAAAACACTTCTGAAACGAAGAATCGTCGAATCTGACATTAGCTCGAAGAAAGGGTGATCGTGATTGTCGGGTCGGAGTTTCTATTCCAATTTCTCATACTTGCATGCAAATGCACTGATTTAGCACGGGAAACAGCGATTCCGCACAGAAATACACTTCTGAAACGAAGAACCGTCGAATCTGACATAGGCTCGAATAAATTGTGATTGTGCTTGCCCGGTCGGAGCGTCTATTCCAATTTGGCATACTTGCATGCAAATGCACTGATCTAGCACGCGAAACAGCGATTCTGCACAGAAACTCATTTGTGAAACGAAAAATCGTCGAATCTGACATAAGCTCGAATAAATCGTGATCCTGCTAGCCGAATCGGAGTTTTCGTGCCAATTTCGCATATTTGCATGCAAATGCACTGATCCAGCGCGCGAAACAGCGATTCCGCACAGAAATACACTTCTGAAACGAAGAATCGTCGAATCTGATATAAGCTCGAATAAATCGTGATCGTGCTTGCCTTGTCGGAGTTTCTGTGCCAATTTGGCATATTTACATGCAAATGCACTGATCTAACCCGCGAAACCGCGATTCCGCACAGAAATACACTTCTCAAACGAAGAATCGTCGAATCTGACATAGGCTCGAATAAATTGTGAGCGTGCTTGCCCGGTCGGAGTTTCTGTCCAATTTCGCATATTTGCATGCAAATGCACTGATCTAGCACGCGAAACAGCGATTCCGCTCAGAAATACACTTCTGAAACGAAGAATCGTCGAATCTGACATAAGCTCGAATAAATCGTGATCCTGCTAGCCGAATCGGAGTTTCTATTCCATTTTCTCATACTTGCATGCAAATGCACTGATCTAGAACGCGAAACCGCGATTCCGCACAGAATTACGCTTCTGAAACGAAGAATCGTCGAATCTGACATAAGCTCGAATAAATCGTGATCGTGCTTGCCGCATCGGTGTTTCCGTGCCAATTTCGCATATTTGCATGCAAATGCACTGATCTAGCGCGCGAAACAGCGATTCCGCTCAGAAATACACTTCTGAAACGAAGAATCGTCGCATCTGACATAAGCTCGAATAAATCGTGATCGTGCTTGCCTTGTCGGAGTTTCTGTGCCAATTTGGCATATTTACATGCAAATGCACTGATCTAACACGCGAAACCGCGATTCCGCACGGAAATACACTTCTCAAACTAAGAATCGTCGAATCTGACATAGGCTCGAATTAATTGTGAGCGTGCTTGCCCGGTCGGAGTTTCTGTCCAATTTCGCATATTTGCATGCAAATGCACTGATCTAGCACGCGAAACAGCGATTGCGCACCGAAATACTCTTCTGAAACGAAGAATCGTCGAATCTGACATAAGCTCGAATAAATCGTGATCGTGCTTGCCTTGTCGGAGTTTCTGTGCCAATTTCGCATATTTGCATGCAAATGCACTGATCTAGCACGCGAAACAGCGATTCCGCTCAGAAATACACTTCTGAAACGAAGAATCGTCGCATCTGACATAAGCTCGAATAAATCGTGATCGTGCTTGCCTTGTCGGAGTTTCTGTGCCAATTTGGCATATTTACATGCAAATGCACTGATCTAACACGCGAAACAGCGATTCCGCACGGAAATACACTTCTCAAACTAAGAATCGTCGAATCTGACATAGGCTCGAATAAATTGTGAGCGTGCTTGCCCGGTCGGAGTTTCTGTCCAATTTCGCATATTTGCATGCAAATGCACTGATCTAACACGCGAAACAGCGATTCCGCTCAGAAATACACTTCTGAAACGAAGAATCGTCGAATCTGATATAAGCTCGAATAAATCGTGATCGTGCTTGCCGGGTCGGAGTTTCTATTCCATTTTCTCATACTTGCATGCAAATGCACTGATCTAGAACGCGAAACCGCGATTCCGCACAGAAATACGCTTCTGAAACGAAGAATCGTCGAATCTGACATAAGCTCGAATAAATCGTGATCGTGCTTGCCGCATCGGTGTTTCCGTGCCAATTTCTCATATTTGCATGCAAATGCACTGATCTAGCGCGCGAAACAGCGATTCCGCTCAGAAATACACTTCTGAAACGAAGAATCGTCGCATCTGACATAAGCTCGAATAAATCGTGATCGTGCTTGCCTTGTCGGAGTTTCTGTGCCAATTTCGCATATTTGCATGCAAATGCACTGATGTAGCGCGCGAAACAGCGATTCCGCTCAGAAATACACTTCTGAAACGAAGAATCGTCGAATCTGATATAAGCTCGAATAAATCGTGATCGTGCTTGCCGGGTCGGAGTTTCTATTCCATTTTCTCATACTTGCATGCAAATGCACTGATCTAGAACGCGAAACCGCGATTCCGCACAGAAATACGATTCTGAAACGAAGAATCGTCGAATCTGACAAAAGCTCGAATAAATCGTGATCGTGCTTGCCGCATCGGTGTTTCCGTGCCAATTTCGCATATTTGCATGCAAATGCACTGATCTAGCGCGCGAAACAGCGATTCCGCTCAGAAATACACTTCTGAAACGAAGAATCGTCGCATCTGACATAAGCTCGAATAAATCGTGATCGTGCTTGCCTTGTCGGAGTTTCTGTGCCAATTTGGCATATTTACATGCAAATGCACTGATCTAACACGCGAAACAGCGATTCCGCACGGAAATACACTTCTCAAACTAAGAATCGTCGAATCTGACATAGGCTCGAATAAATTGTGAGCGTGCTTGCCCGGTCGGAGTTTCTGTCCAATTTCGCATATTTGCATGCAAATGCACTGATCTAGCACGCGAAACAGCGATTGCGCACCGAAATACACTTCTGAAACGAAGAATCGTCGAATCTGACATAAGCTCGAATAAATCGTGATCGTGCTTGCCTTGTCGGAGTTTCTGTGCCAATTTCGCATATTTGCATGCAAATGCACTGATCTAGCACGCGAAACAGCGATTCCGCACAGAAAAACACTTCTGAAACGAAGAATCGTCGAATCTAACATTAGCTCGAAGAAAGGGTGATCGTGACTGTCGGGTCGGAGTTTCTATTCCAATTTCTCATACTAGCATGCAAATGCACTGATTTAGCACGGGAAACAGCGTTTCCGCACAGAAATACACTTCTGAAACGAAGAACCGTCGAATCTGACATAGGCTCGAATAAATCGTGATCGTGCTTGCCTTGTCGGAGTTTCTGTGCCAATTTCGCATATTTGCATGCAAATGCACTGATCTAGCACGCGAAACAGCGATTCCGCACAGAAATACACTTCTGAAACGAAGAATCGTCGAATCTGACATAAGCTCGAATAAATCGTGATCGTGATTGCCGGGTCGGAGTTTCTATTCCAATTTCTCATACTTGCATGCAAATGCACTGATCTAGAACGCGAAACCGCGATTCCGCACAGAAATACGCTTCTGAAACGAAGAATCGTCGAATCTGACATAAGCTCCAATAAATCGTGATCGTGCTTGCCGCATCGGTGTTTCCGTGCCAATTTCGCATATTTGCATGCAAATGCACTGATCTAGCGCGCGAAACAGCGATTCCGCTCAGAAATACACTTCTGAAACGAAGAATCCTCGCATCTGACATAAGCTCGAATAAATCGTGATCGTGCTTGCCTTGTCGGAGTTTCTGTGCCAATTTGGCATATTTACATGCAAATGCACTGATCTAACACGCGAAACAGCGATTCCGCACGGAAATACACTTCTCAAACTAAGAATCGTCGAATCTGACATAGGCTCGAATAAATTGTGAGCGTGCTTGCCCGGTCGGAGTTTCTGTCCAATTTCGCATATTTGCATGCAAATGCACTGATCTAACACGCGAAACAGCGATTCCGCTCAGAAATACACTTCTGAAACGAAGAATCGTCGAATCTGATATAAGCTGGAATAAATCGTGATCGTGCTTGCCGGGTCGGAGTTTCTATTCCATTTTCTCATACTTGCATGCAAATGCACTGATCTAGAACGCGAAACCGCGATTCCGCACAGAAATACGCTTCTGAAACGAAGAATCGTCGAATCTGACATAAGCTCGAATAAATCGTGATCGTGCTTGCCGCATCGGTGTTTCCGTGCCAATTTCTCATATTTGCATGCAAATGCACTGATCTAGCGCGCGAAACAGCGATTCCGCTCAGAAATACACTTCTGAAACGAAGAATCGTCGCATCTGACATAAGCTCGAATAAATCGTGATCGTGCTTGCCTTGTCGGAGTTTCTGTGCCAATTTCGCATATTTGCATGCAAATGCACTGATGTAGCGCGCGAAACAGCGATTCCGCTCAGAAATACACTTCTGAAACGAAGAATCGTCGAATCTGATATAAGCTCGAATAAATCGTGATCGTGCTTGCCGGGTCGGAGTTTCTATTCCATTTTCTCATACTTGCATGCAAATGCACTGATCTAGAACGCGAAACCGCGATTCCGCACAGAAATACGCTTCTGAAACGAAGAATCGTCGAATCTGACATAAGCTCGAATAAATCGTGATCGTGCTTGCCGCATCGGTGTTTCCGTGCCAATTTCGCATATTTGCATGCAAATGCACTGATCTAGCGCGCGAAACAGCGATTCCGCTCAGAAATACACTTCTGAAACGAAGAATCGTCGCATCTGACATAAGCTCGAATAAATCGTGATCGTGCTTGCCTTGTCGGAGTTTCTGTGCCAATTTGGCATATTTACATGCAAATGCACTGATCTAACACGCGAAACAGCGATTCCGCACGGAAATACACTTCTCAAACTAAGAATCGTCGAATCTGACATAGGCTCGAATAAATTGTGAGCGTGCTTGCCCGGTCGGAGTTTCTGTCCAATTTCGCATATTTGCATGCAAATGCACTGATCTAGCACGCGAAACAGCGATTGCGCACCGAAATACACTTCTGAAACGAAGAATCGTCGAATCTGACATAAGCTCGAATAAATCGTGATCGTGCTTGCCTTGTCGGAGTTTCTGTGCCAATTTCGCATATTTGCATGCAAATGCACTGATCTAGCACGCGAAACAGCGATTCCGCACAGAAAAACACTTCTGAAACGAAGAATCGTCGAATCTAACATTAGCTCGAAGAAAGGGTGATCGTGATTGTCGGGTCGGAGTTTCTATTCCAATTTCTCATACTAGCATGCAAATGCACTGATTTAGCACGGGAAACAGCGTTTCCGCACAGAAATACACTTCTGAAACGAAGAACCGTCGAATCTGACATAGGCTCGAATAAATCGTGATCGTGCTTGCCTTGTCGGAGTTTCTGTGCCAATTTCGCATATTTGCATGCAAATGCACTGATCTAGCACGCGAAACAGCGATTCCGCACAGAAAAACACTTCTGAAACGAAGAATCGTCGAATCTAACATTAGCTCGAAGAAAGGGTGATCGTGATTGTCGGGTCGGAGTTTCTATTCCAATTTCTCATACTAGCATGCAAATGCACTGATTTAGCACGGGAAACAGCGTTTCCGCACAGAAATACACTTCTGAAACGAAGAACCGTCGAATCTGACATAAGCTCGAATAAATCGTGATCGTGCTTGCCTTGTCGGAGTTTCTGCGCCAATTTCGCATATTTGCATGCAAATGCACTGATCTAGCACGCGAAACAGCGATTCCGCACAGAAAAACACTTCTGAAACGAAGAATCGTCGAATCTAACATTAGCTCGAAGAAAGGGTGATCGTGATTGTCGGGTCGGAGTTTCTATTCCAATTTCTCATACTAGCATGCAAATGCACTGATTTAGCACGGGAAACAGCGTTTCCGCACAGAAATACACTTCTGAAACGAAGAACCGTCGAATCTGACATAGGCTCGAATAAATTGTGATTGTGCTTGCCCGGTCGGAGTTTCTATTCCAATTTGGCGTACTTGCATGCAAATGCACTGATCTAGCACGCGAAACAGCGATTCTGCACAGAAATACGCTTCTGAAACGAAGAATCGTCGAATCTGATATAAGCTCGAATAAATCGTGATCGTGTTTGCCGGGTCGGAGTTTCTGTGCCAATTTCGCATATTTGCATGCAAATGCACTGATCTAGCACGCGAAACAGCGATTCCGCTCAGAAATACACTTCTGAAACGAAGAATCGTCGCATCTGACATAAGCTCGAATAAATCGTGATCGTGCTTGCCTTGTCGGAGTTTCTGTGCCAATTTGGCATATTTACATGCAAATGCACTGATCTAACACGCGAAACCGCGATTCCGCACGGAAATACACTTCTCAAACTAAGAATCGTCGAATCTGACATAGGCTCGAATTAATTGTGAGCGTGCTTGCCCGGTCGGAGTTTCTGTCCAATTTCGCATATTTGCATGCAAATGCACTGATCTAGCACGCGAAACAGCGATTGCGCACCGAAATACACTTCTGAAACGAAGAATCGTCGAATCTGACATAAGCTCGAATAAATCGTGATCGTGCTTGCCTTGTCGGAGTTTCTGTGCCAATTTCGCATATTTGCATGCAAATGCACTGATCTAGCACGCGAAACAGCGATTCCGCACAGAAAAACACTTCTGAAACGAAGAATCGTCGAATCTGACATTAGCTCGAAGAAAGGGTGATCGTGATTGTCGGGTCGGAGTTTCTGTCCAATTTCTCATACTTGCATGCAAATGCACTGATTTAGCACGGGAAACAGCGATTCCGCACAGAAATACACTTCTGAAACGAAGAACCGTCGAATCTGACATAGGCTCGAATAAATTGTGATTGTGCTTGCCCGGTCGGAGCTTCTATTCCAATTTGGCATACTTGCATGCAAATGCACTGATCTAGCACGCGAAACAGCGATTCTGCACAGAAACTCATTTGTGAAACGAATAATCGTCGAATCTGACATAAGCTCGAATAAATCGTGATCCTGCTAGCCGAATCGGAGTTTTCGTGCCAATTTCGCATATTTGCATGCAAATGCACTGATCCAGCGCGCGAAACAGCGATTCCGCACAGAAATACACTTCTGAAACGAAGAATCGTCGAATCTGACATAGGCTCGAATAAATTGTGAGCGTGCTTGCCCGGTCGGAGTTTCTGTCCAATTTCGCATATTTGCATGCAAATGCACTGATCTAGCACGCGAAACAGCGATTCCGCACTGAAATACACTTCTGAAACGAAGAATCGTCGAATCTGACATAAGCTCGAATAAATCGTGATCGTGCTTGCCTTGTCGGAGTTTCTGTGCCAATTTCGCATATTTGCATGCAAATGCACTGATCTAGCACGCGAAACAGCGATTCCGCACAGAAATACACTTCTGAAACGAAGAATCGTCGAATCTGACATAAGCTCGAATAAATCGTGATCGTGATTGCCGGGTCGGAGTTTCTATTCCAATTTCTCATACTTGCATGCAAATGCACTGATCTAGAACGCGAAACCGCGATTCCGCACAGAAATACGCTTCTGAAACGAAGAATCGTCGAATCTGACATAAGCTCGAATAAATCGTGATCGTGCTTGCCGCATCGGTGTTTCCGTGCTAATTTCGCATATTTGCATGCAAATGCACTGATCTAGCGCGCGAAACAGCGATTCCGCTCAGAAATACACTTCTGAAACGAAGAATCGTCGCATCTGACATAAGCTCGAATAAATCGTGATCGTGCTTGCCTTGTCGGAGTTTCTGTGCCAATTTGGCATATTTACATGCAAATGCACTGATCTAACACGCGAAACAGCGATTCCGCACCGAAATACACTTCTGAAACGAAGAATCGTCGAATCTGACATAGGCTCGAATAAATTGTGAGCGTGCTTGCCCGGTCGGAGTTTCTGTCCAATTTCGCATATTTGCATGCAAATGCACTGATCTAGCACGCGAAACAGCGATTGCGCACAGAAAAACACATCTGAAACGAAGAATCGTCGAATCTGACATTAGCTCGACGAAAGGGTGATCGTGATTGTCGGGTCGGAGTTTCTATTCCAATTTCTCATACTTGCATGCAAATGCACTGATTTAGCACGGGAAACAGCGTTTCCGCACAGAAATACACTTCTGGAACGAAGAACCGTCGAATCTGACATAGGCTCGAATAAATTGTGATTGTGCTTGCCCGGTCGGAGTTTCTATTCCAATTTGGCATACTTGCATGCAAATGCACTGATCTAGCACGCGAAACAGCGATTCTGCACAGAAATACGCTTCTGTAACGAAGAATCGTCGAATCTGATATAAGCTCGAATAAATCGTGATCGTGTTTGCCGGGTCGGAGTTTCTGTGCCAATTTCGCATATTTGCATGCAAATGCACTGATCTAGCACGCGAAACAGCGATTCCGCAAAGAAATTCGTTTGTGAAACGAATAATCGTCGAATCTGACATAAGCTCGAATAAATTGGGATCGTGCTTGCCGAAAAGGAGTTTCTATTCCAATTTCGCATACTTGCATGCAAATGCACTGATCTGGCACGCGAAACAGCCATTCCGCACAGAAATACACTGCTGAAACGAAGAATTGTCGAATCTGATATAAGCTCGAATAAATTGTGATCGTGCTTGCCGAAAAGGAGTTTCTATTCCAATTTCTCATACTTGCATGCAAATGCACTGATCTGGCACGCGAAACAGCCATTCCGCACAGAAATACACTTCTGAAACGAAGAATTGTCGAATCTGATATAAGCTCGAATAAATTGTGATCGTGCTTGCCGAAAAGGAGTTTCTATTCCAATTTCTCATACTTGCATGAAAATGCACTAATCCAGCGCGCGAAACAGCGATTCTGCACAGAAAAACACATCTGAAACGAAGAATCGTCGAATCTGACATTAGCTCGACGAAAGGGTGATCGTGATTGTCGGGTCGGAGTTTCTATTCCAATTTCTCATACTTGCATGCAAATGCACTGATTTAGCACGGGAAACAGCGTTTCCGCACAGAAATACACTTCTGGAACGAAGAACCGTCGAATCTGACATAGGCTCGAATAAATTGTGATTGTGCTTGCCCGGTCGGAGTTTCTATTCCAATTTGGCATACTTGCATGCAAATGCACTGATCTAGCACGCGAAACAGCGATTCTGCACAGAAATACGCTTCTGTAACGAAGAATCGTCGAATCTGATATAAGCTCGAATAAATCGTGATCGTGTTTGCCGGGTCGGAGTTTCTGTGCCAATTTCGCATATTTGCATGCAAATGCACTGATCTAGCACGCGAAACAGCGATTCCGCAAAGAAATTCGTTTGTGAAACGAATAATCGTCGAATCTGACATAAGCTCGAATAAATTGTGATCGTGCTTGCCGAAAAGGAGTTTCTATTCCAATTTCGCATACTTGCATGCAAATGCACTGATCTGGCACGCGAAACAGCCATTCCGCACAGAAATACACTGCTGAAACGAAGAATTGTCGAATCTGATATAAGCTCGAATAAATTGTGATCGTGCTTGCCGAAAAGGAGTTTCTATTCCAATTTCTCATACTTGCATGCAAATGCACTGATCTGGCACGCGAAACAGCCATTCCGCACAGAAATACACTTCTGAAACGAAGAATTGTCGAATCTGATATAAGCTCGAATAAATTGTGATCGTGCTTGCCCGGTCGGAGTTTCTGTCCAATTTCGCATATTTGCATGCAAATGCACTGATCTAGCACGCGAAACAGCGATTCCGCACCGAAATACACTTCTGAAACGAACAATCGTCGAATCTGACATAAGCTCGAATAAATCGTGATCGTGCTTGCCTTGTCGGAGTTTCTGTGCCAATTTCGCATATTTGCATGCAAATGCACTGATCTAGCACGCGAAACAGCGATTCCGCACAGAAATACACTTCCGAAAAGAAGAATCGTCGAATCTGACATAAGCTCGAATAAAGGGTGATCGTGCTTGTCGGGTCGGAGTTTCTATTCCAATTTCTCATACTTGAATGCAAATGCACTGATTTAGCACGGGAAACAGCGATTCCGCACAGAAATACACTTCTGAAACGAAGAATCGTCGAATCTGACATAGGCTCGAATAAATTGTGATCGTGCTTGCCCGGTCGGAGTTTCTGTCCAATTTCGCATATTTGCATGCAAATGCACTGATCTAGCACGCGAAACAGCGATTCCGCACCGAAATACACTTCTGAAACGAAGAATCGTCGAATCTGACATAAGCTCGAATAAATCGTGATCGTGATTGCCTTGTCGGAGTTTCTGTGCCAATTTCGCATATTTGCATGCAAATGCACTGATCTAGCACGCGAAACAGCGATTCCGCACAGAAAAACACTTCTGAAACGAAGAACCGTCGAATCTGACATAGGCTCGAATAAATTGTGATTGTGCTTGCCCGGTCGGAGCTTCTATTCCAATTTGGCATACTTGCATGCAAATGCACTGATCTAGCACGCGAAACAGCGATTCTGCACAGAAACTCATTTGTGAAACGAATAATCGTCGAATCTGACATAAGCTCGAATAAATCGTGATCCTGCTAGCCGAATCGGAGTTTTCGTGCCAATTTCGCATATTTGCATGCAAATGCACTGATCCAGCGCGCGAAACAGCGATTCCGCACAGAAATACACTTCTGAAACGAAGAATCGTCGAATCTGACATAGGCTCGAATAAATTGTGAGCGTGCTTGCCCGGTCGGAGTTTCTGTCCAATTTCGCATATTTGCATGCAAATGCACTGATCTAGCACGCGAAACAGCGATTCCGCACCGAAATACACTTCTGAAACGAAGAATCGTCGAATCTGACATAAGCTCGAATAAATCGTGATCGTGATTGCCGGGTCGGAGTTTCTATTCCAATTTCTCATACTTGCATGCAAATGCACTGATCTAGAACGCGAAACCGCGATTCCGCACAGAAATACGCTTCTGAAACGAAGAATCGTCGAATCTGACATAAGCTCGAATAAATCGTGATCGTGCTTGCCGCATCGGTGTTTCCGTGCTAATTTCGCATATTTACATGCAAATGCACTGATCTAACACGCGAAACAGCGATTCCGCACGGAAATACACTTCTCAAACTAAGAATCGTCGAATCTGACATAGGCTCGAATAAATTTTGAGCGTGCTTGCCCGGTCGGAGTTTCTGTCCAATTTCGCATATTTGCATGCAAATGCACTGATCTAGCACGCGAAACAGCGATTGCGCACAGAAAAACACATCTGAAACGAAGAATCGTCGAATCTGACATTAGCTCGACGAAAGGGTGATCGTGATTGTCGGGTCGGAGTTTCTATTCCAATTTCTCATACTTGCATGCAAATGCACTGATTTAGCACGGGAAACAGCGTTTCCGCACAGAAATACACTTCTGGAACGAAGAACCGTCGAATCTGACATAGGCTCGAATAAATTGTGATTGTGCTTGCCCGGTCGGAGTTTCTATTCCAATTTGGCATACTTGCATGCAAATGCACTGATCTAGCACGCGAAACAGCGATTCTGCACAGAAATACGCTTCTGTAACGAAGAATCGTCGAATCTGATATAAGCTCGAATAAATCGTGATCGTGTTTGCCGGGTCGGAGTTTCTGTGCCAATTTCGCATATTTGCATGCAAATGCACTGATCTAGCACGCGAAACAGCGATTCCGCAAAGAAATTCGTTTGTGAAACGAATAATCGTCGAATCTGACATAAGCTCGAATAAATTGTGATCGTGCTTGCCGAAAAGGAGTTTCTATTCCAATTTCGCATACTTGCATGCAAATGCACTGATCTGGCACGCGAAACAGCCATTCCGCACAGAAATACACTGCTGAAACGAAGAATTGTCGAATCTGATATAAGCTCGAATAAATTGTGATCGTGCTTGCCGAAAAGGAGTTTCTATTCCAATTTCTCATACTTGCATGCAAATGCACTAATCTGGCACGCGAAACAGCCATTCCGCACAGAAATACGCTTCTGAAACGAAGAATCGTCGAATCTGACATAAGCTCGAATAAATCGTGATCGTGCTTGCCGCATCGGTGTTTCCGTGCTAATTTTGCATATTTACATGCAAATGCACTGATCTAACACGCGAAACAGCGATTCCGCACGGAAATACACTTCTCAAACTAAGAATCGTCGAATCTGACATAGGCTCGAATAAATTGTGAGCGTGCTTGCCCGGTCGGAGTTTCTGTCCAATTTCGCATATTTGCATGCAAATGCACTGATCAAGCACGCGAAACAGCGATTGCGCACAGAAAAACACATCTGAAACGAAGAATCGTCGAATCTGACATTAGCTCGACGAACGGGTGATCGTGATTGTCGGGTCGGAGTTTCTATTCCAATTTCTCATACTTGCATGCAAATGCACTGATTTAGCACGGGAAACAGCGTTTCCGCACAGAAATACACTTCTGGAACGAAGAACCGTCGAATCTGACATAGGCTCGAATAAATTGTGATTGTGCTTGCCCGGTCGGAGTTTCTATTCCAATTTGGCATACTTGCATGCAAATGCACTGATCTAGCACGCGAAACAGCGATTCTGCACAGAAATACGCTTCTGTAACGAAGAATCGTCGAATCTGATATAAGCTCGAATAAATCGTGATCGTGTTTGCCGGGTCGGAGTTTCTGTGCCAATTTCGCATATTTGCATGCAATTGCACTGATCTAGCACGCGAAACAGCGATTCCGCAAAGAAATTCGTTTGTGAAACGAATAATCGTCGAATCTGACATAAGCTCGAATAAATTGTGATCGTGCTTGCCGAAAAGGAGTTTCTATTCCAATTTCGCATACTTGCATGCAAATGCACTGATCTGGCACGCGAAACAGCCATTCCGCACAGAAATACACTGCTGAAACGAAGAATTGTCGAATCTGATATAAGCTCGAATAAATTGTGATCGTGCTTGCCGAAAAGGAGTTTCTATTCCAATTTCTCATACTTGCATGCAAATGCACTGATCTGGCACGCGAAACAGCCATTCCGCACAAAAATACACTTCTGAAACGAAGAATTGTCGAATCTGATATAAGCTCGAATAAATTGTGATCGTGCTTGCCGAAAAGGAGTTTCTATTCCAATTTCTCATACTTGCATGGAAATGCACTAATCCAGCGCGCGAAACAGCGATTCTGCACAGAAATACACTTCTCAAACGGAGAATCGTCGAATCTGACATAAGCTCGAATAAATCGTGATCGTGCTTGCCCGGTCGGAGTTTCTGTCCAATTTCGCATATTTGCATGCAAATGCACTGATCTAGCACGCGAACCAGCGATTCCGCACAGAAATACACTTCTGAGACGAAGAATCGTCGAATCTGACATAAGCTCGAATAAAGGGTGATCGTGCTGGTCGGGTCGGAGTTTCTATTGCAATTTCTCATACTTGCATGAAAATGCACTGATTTAGCACGGGAAACAGCGATTCCGCACAGAAATACACTTCTGAAACGAAGAATCGTCGAATCTGACATAGGCTCGAATAAATTGTGATCGTGCTTGCCTTGTCCGAGTTTCTGTGCCAATTTCGCATATTTGCATGCAAATGCACTGATCTAGCACGCGAAACAGCGATTCCGCACAGAAATACACTTCCGAAAAGAAGAATCGTCGAATCTGACATAAGCTCGAATAAAGGGTGATCGTGCTTGTCGGGTCGGAGTTTCTATTCCAATTTCTCATACTTGAATGCAAATGCACTGATTTAGCACGGGAAACAGCGATTCCGCACAGAAATACACTTCTGAAACGAAGAATCGTCGAATCTGACATAGGCTCGAATAAATTGTGATCGTGCTTGCCCGGTCGGAGTTTCTGTCCAATTTCGCATATTTGCATGCAAATGCACTGATCTAGCACGCGAAACAGCGATTCCGCACCGAAATACACTTCTGAAACGAAGAATCGTCGAATCTGACATAAGCTCGAATAAATCGTGATCGTGCTTGCCTTGTCGGAGTTTCTGTGCCAATTTCGCATATTTGCATGCAAATGCACTGATCTAGCACGCGAACCAGCGATTCCGCACAGAAATACACTTCTGAGACGAAGAATCGTCGAATCTGACATAAGCTCGAATAAAGGGTGATCGTGCTTGTCGGGTCGGAGTTTCTATTGCAATTTCTCATACTTGCATGAAAATGCACTGATTTGCACGGGAAACAGCGATTCCGCACAGAAATACACTTCTGAAACGAAGAACCGTCGAATGTGACATTGGCTCGAATAAATTGTGAGCGTGCTTGCCCGGTCGGAGTTTCTGTCTAATTTCGCATATTTGCATGCAAATGCACTGATCTAGCACGCGAAACAGCGATTCCGCACAGAAATACACTTCTGAAACGAAGAATCGTCGAATCTGACATAGGCTCGAATAAATTGTGAGCGTGCTTGCCCGGTCGGAGTTTCTGTCCAATTTCGCATATTTGCATGCAAATGCACTGATTTAGCACGGGAAACCGCGATTCCGCACAGAAATACACTTCTCAAACGAAGAATCGTCGAATCTGACATAGGCTCGAATAAATCGTGATCGTGCTTGCCTTGTCGGAGTTTCTGTGCCAATTTCGCATATTTGCATGCAAATGCACTGATCTAGCACGCGAACCAGCGATTCCGCACAGAAATACACTTCTGAGACGAAGAATCGTCGAATCTGACATAAGCTCGAATAAAGGGTGATCGTGCTGGTCGGGTCGGAGTTTCTATTGCAATTTCTCATACTTGCATGAAAATGCACTGATTTAGCACGGGAAACAGCGATTCCGCACAGAAATACACTTCTGAAACGAAGAATCGTCGAATCTGACATAGGCTCGAATAAATTGTGATCGTGCTTGCCCGGTCGGAGTTTCTGTCCAATTTCGCATATTTGCATGCAAATGCACTGATCTAGCACGCGAAACAGCGATTCCGCACCGAAATACACTTCTGAAACGAACAATCGTCGAATCTGACATAAGCTCGAATAAATCGTGATCGTGCTTGCCTTGTCGGAGTTTCTGTGCCAATTTCGCATATTTGCATGCAAATGCACTGATCTAGCACGCGAAACAGCGATTCCGCACAGAAATACACTTCCGAAAAGAAGAATCGTCGAATCTGACATAAGCTCGAATAAAGGGTGATCGTGCTTGTCGGGTCGGTGTTTCTATTCCAATTTCTCATACTTGAATGCAAATGCACTGATTTAGCACGGGAAACAGCGATTCCGCACAGAAATACACTTCTGAAACGAAGAATCGTCGAATCTGACATAGGCTCGAATAAATTGTGATCGTGCTTGCCCGGTCGGAGTTTCTGTCCAATTTCGCATATTTGCATGCAAATGCACTGATCTAGCACGCGAAACAGCGATTCCGCACCGAAATACACTTCTGACACGAAGAATCGTCGAATCTGACATAAGCTCGAATAAATCGTGATCGTGCTTGCCTTGTCGGAGTTTCTGTGCCAATTTCGCATATTTGCATGCAAATGCACTGATCTAGCACGCGAAACAGCGATTCCGCACAGAAAAACACTTCTGAAACGAAGAATCGTCGAATCTGACATTAGCTCGAAGAAAGGGTGATCGTGATTGTCGGGTCGGAGTTTCTGTCCAATTTCTCATACTTGCATGCAAATGCACTGATTTAGCACGGGAAACAGCGATTCCGCACAGAAATACACTTCTGAAACGAAGAACCGTCGAATCTGACATAGGCTCGAATAAATTGTGATTGTGCTTGCCCGGTCGGAGCTTCTATTCCAATTTGGCATACTTGCATGCAAATGCACTGATCTAGCACGCGAAACAGCGATTCTGCACAGAAACTCATTTGTGAAACGAATAATCGTCGAATCTGACATAAGCTCGAATAAATCGTGATCCTGCTAGCCGAATCGGAGTTTTCGTGCCAATTTCGCATATTTGCATGCAAATGCACTGATCCAGCGCGCGAAACAGCGATTCCGCACAGAAATACACTTCTGAAACGAAGAATCGTCGAATCTGACATAGGCTCGAATAAATTGTGATCGTGCTTGCCTTGTCCGAGTTTCTGTGCCAATTTCGCATATTTGCATGCAAATGCACTGATCTAGCACGCGAAACAGCGATTCCGCACAGAAATACACTTCCGAAAAGAAGAATCGTCGAATCTGACATAAGCTCGAATAAAGGGTGATCGTGCTTGTCGGGTCGGAGTTTCTATTCCAATTTCTCATACTTGAATGCAAATGCACTGATTTAGCACGGGAAACAGCGATTCCGCACAGAAATACACTTCTGAAACGAAGAATCGTCGAATCTGACATAGGCTCGAATAAATTGTGATCGTGCTTGCCCGGTCGGAGTTTCTGTCCAATTTCGCATATTTGCATGCAAATGCACTGATCTAGCACGCGAAACAGCGATTCCGCACCGAAATACACTTCTGAAACGAAGAATCGTCGAATCTGACATAAGCTCGAATAAATCGTGATCGTGCTTGCCTTGTCGGAGTTTCTGTGCCAATTTCGCATATTTGCATGCAAATGCACTGATCTAGCACGCGAACCAGCGATTCCGCACAGAAATACACTTCTGAGACGAAGAATCGTCGAATCTGACATAAGCTCGAATAAAGGGTGATCGTGCTTGTCGGGTCGGAGTTTCTATTGCAATTTCTCATACTTGCATGAAAATGCACTGATTTGCACGGGAAACAGCGATTCCGCACAGAAATACACTTCTGAAACGAAGAACCGTCGAATGTGACATTGGCTCGAATAAATTGTGAGCGTGCTTGCCCGGTCGGAGTTTCTGTCTAATTTCGCATATTTGCATGCAAATGCACTGATCTAGCACGCGAAACAGCGATTCCGCACAGAAATACACTTCTGAAACGAAGAATCGTCGAATCTGACATAGGCTCGAATAAATTGTGAGCGTGCTTGCCCGGTCGGAGTTTCTGTCCAATTTCGCATATTTGCATGCAAATGCACTGATTTAGCACGGGAAACCGCGATTCCGCACAGAAATACACTTCTCAAACGAAGAATCGTCGAATCTGACATAGGCTCGAATAAATCGTGATCGTGCTTGCCTTGTCGGAGTTTCTGTGCCAATTTCGCATATTTGCATGCAAATGCACTGATCTAGCACGCGAACCAGCGATTCCGCACAGAAATACACTTCTGAGACGAAGAATCGTCGAATCTGACATAAGCTCGAATAAAGGGTGATCGTGCTGGTCGGGTCGGAGTTTCTATTGCAATTTCTCATACTTGCATGAAAATGCACTGATTTAGCACGGGAAACAGCGATTCCGCACAGAAATACACTTCTGAAACGAAGAATCGTCGAATCTGACATAGGCTCGAATAAATTGTGATCGTGCTTGCCCGGTCGGAGTTTCTGTCCAATTTCGCATATTTGCATGCAAATGCACTGATCTAGCACGCGAAACAGCGATTCCGCACCGAAATACACTTCTGAAACGAACAATCGTCGAATCTGACATAAGCTCGAATAAATCGTGATCGTGCTTGCCTTGTCGGAGTTTCTGTGCCAATTTCGCATATTTGCATGCAAATGCACTGATCTAGCACGCGAAACAGCGATTCCGCACAGAAATACACTTCCGAAAAGAAGAATCGTCGAATCTGACATAAGCTCGAATAAAGGGTGATCGTGCTTGTCGGGTCGGTGTTTCTATTCCAATTTCTCATACTTGAATGCAAATGCACTGATTTAGCACGGGAAACAGCGATTCCGCACAGAAATACACTTCTGAAACGAAGAATCGTCGAATCTGACATAGGCTCGAATAAATTGTGATCGTGCTTGCCCGGTCGGAGTTTCTGTCCAATTTCGCATATTTGCATGCAAATGCACTGATCTAGCACGCGAAACAGCGATTCCGCACCGAAATACACTTCTGACACGAAGAATCGTCGAATCTGACATAAGCTCGAATAAATCGTGATCGTGCTTGCCTTGTCGGAGTTTCTGTGCCAATTTCGCATATTTGCATGCAAATGCACTGATCTAGCACGCGAAACAGCGATTCCGCACAGAAAAACACTTCTGAAACGAAGAATCGTCGAATCTGACATTAGCTCGAAGAAAGGGTGATCGTGATTGTCGGGTCGGAGTTTCTGTCCAATTTCTCATACTTGCATGCAAATGCACTGATTTAGCACGGGAAACAGCGATTCCGCACAGAAATACACTTCTGAAACGAAGAACCGTCGAATCTGACATAGGCTCGAATAAATTGTGATTGTGCTTGCCCGGTCGGAGCTTCTATTCCAATTTGGCATACTTGCATGCAAATGCACTGATCTAGCACGCGAAACAGCGATTCTGCACAGAAACTCATTTGTGAAACGAATAATCGTCGAATCTGACATAAGCTCGAATAAATCGTGATCCTGCTAGCCGAATCGGAGTTTTCGTGCCAATTTCGCATATTTGCATGCAAATGCACTGATCCAGCGCGCGAAACAGCGATTCCGCACAGAAATACACTTCTGAAACGAAGAATCGTCGAATCTGACATAGGCTCGAATAAATTGTGAGCGTGCTTGCCCGGTCGGAGTTTCTGTCCAATTTCGCATATTTGCATGCAAATGCACTGATCTAGCACGCGAAACAGCGATTCCGCACCGAAATACACTTCTGAAACGAAGAATCGTCGAATCTGACATAAGCTCGAATAAATCGTGATCGTGCTTGCCTTGTCGGAGTTTCTGTGCCAATTTCGCATATTTGCATGCAAATGCACTGATCTAGCACGCGAAACAGCGATTCCGCACAGAAATACACTTCTGAAACGAAGAATCGTCGAATCTGACATAAGCTCGAATAAATCGTGATCGTGATTGCCGGGTCGGAGTTTCTATTCCAATTTCTCATACTTGCATGCAAATGCACTGATCTAGAACGCGAAACCGCGATTCCGCACAGAAATACGCTTCTGAAACGAAGAATCGTCGAATCTGACATAAGCTCGAATAAATCGTGATCGTGCTTGCCGCATCGGTGTTTCCGTGCTAATTTCGCATATTTACATGCAAATGCACTGATCTAACACGCGAAACAGCGATTCCGCACAGAAAAACACATCTGAAACGAAGAATCGTCGAATCTGACATTAGCTCGACGAAAGGGTGATCGTGATTGTCGGGTCGGAGTTTCTATTCCAATTTCTCATACTTGCATGCAAATGCACTGATTTAGCACGGGAAACAGCGTTTCCGCACAGAAATACACTTCTGGAACGAAGAACCGTCGAATCTGACATAGGCTCGAATAAATTGTGATTGTGCTTGCCCGGTCGGAGTTTCTATTCCAATTTGGCATACTTGCATGCAAATGCACTGATCTAGCACGCGAAACAGCGATTCTGCACAGAAATACGCTTCTGTAACGAAGAATCGTCGAATCTGATATAAGCTCGAATAAATCGTGATCGTGTTTGCCGGGTCGGAGTTTCTGTGCCAATTTCGCATATTTGCATGCAAATGCACTGATCTAGCACGCGAAACAGCGATTCCGCAAAGAAATTCGTTTGTGAAACGAATAATCGTCGAATCTGACATAAGCTCGAATAAATTGTGATCGTGCTTGCCGAAAAGGAGTTTCTATTCCAATTTCGCATACTTGCATGCAAATGCACTGATCTGGCACGCGAAACAGCCATTCCGCACAGAAATACACTGCTGAAACGAAGAATTGTCGAATCTGATATAAGCTCGAATAAATTGTGATCGTGCTTGCCGAAAAGGAGTTTCTATTCCAATTTCTCATACTTGCATGCAAATGCACTGATCTGGCACGCGAAACAGCCATTCCGCACAGAAATACACTTCTGAACCGAAGAATCGTCGAATCTGATATAAGCTCGAATAAATTGTGATCGTGCTTGCCGAAAAGGAGTTTCTATTCCAATTTCTCATACTTGCATGGAAATGCACTAATCCAGCGCGCGAAACAGCGATTCTGCACAGAAATACACTTCTCAAACGAAGAATCGTCGAATCTGACATAAGCTCGAATAAATCGTGATCGTGCTTGCCCGGTCGGAGTTTCTGTCCAATTTCGCATATTTGCATGCAAATGCACTGATCTAGCACGCGAAACAGCGATTCCGCACCGAAATACACTTCTGAAAGGAAGAATCGTCGAATCTGACATAAGCTCGAATAAATCGTGATCGTGCTTGCCTTGTCGGAGTTTCTGTGCCAATTTCGCATATTTGCATGCAAATGCACTGATCTAGCACGCGAACCAGCGACTCCGCACAGAAATACACTTCTGAGACGAAGAATCGTCGAATCTGACATAAGCTCGAATAAAGGGTGATCGTGCTGGTCGGGTCGGAGTTTCTATTGCAATTTCTCATACTTGCATGAAAATGCACTGATTTAGCACGGGAAACAGCGATTCCGCACAGAAATACACTTCTGAAACGAAGAATCGTCGAATCTGACATAGGCTCGAATAAATTGTGATCGTGCTTGCCCGGTCGGAGTTTCTGTCCAATTTCGCATATTTGCATGCAAATGCACTGATCTAGCACGCGAAACAGCGATTCCGCACCGAAATACACTTCTGAAACGAACAATCGTCGAATCTGACATAAGCTCGAATAAATCGTGATCGTGCTTGCCTTGTCGGAGTTTCTGTGCCAATTTCGCATATTTGCATGCAAATGCACTGATCTAGCACGCGAAACAGCGATTCCGCACAGAAATACACTTCCGAAAAGAAGAATCGTCGAATCTGACATAAGCTCGAATAAAGGGTGATCGTGCTTGTCGGGTCGGAGTTTCTATTCCAATTTCTCATACTTGAATGCAAATGCACTGATTTAGCACGGGAAACAGCGATTCCGCACAGAAATACACTTCTGAAACGAAGAACCGTCGAATCTGACATAGGCTCGAATAAATTGTGATTGTGCTTGCCCGGTCGGAGCTTCTATTCCAATTTGGCATACTTGCATGCAAATGCACTGATCTAGCACGCGAAACAGCGATTCTGCACAGAAACTCATTTGTGAAACGAATAATCGTCGAATCTGACATAGGCTCGAATAAATTGTGAGCGTGCTTGCCCGGTCGGAGTTTCTGTCCAATTTCGCATATTTGCATGCAAATGCACTGATCTAGCACGCGAAACAGCGATTCCGCACCGAAATACACTTCTGAAACGAAGAATCGTCGAATCTGACATAAGCTCGAATAAATCGTGATCGTGATTGCCGGGTCGGAGTTTCAATTCCAATTTCTCATACTTGCATGCAAATGCACTGATCTAGAACGCGAAACCGCGATTCCGCACAGAAATACGCTTCTGAAACGAAGAATCGTCGAATCTGACATAAGCTCGAATAAATCGTGATCGTGCTTGCCGCATCGGTGTTTCCGTGCTAATTTCGCATATTTACATGCAAATGCACTGATCTAACACGCGAAACAGCGATTCCGCACGGAAATACACTTCTCAAACTAAGAATCGTCGAATCTGACATAGGCTCGAATAAATTGTGAGCGTGCTTGCCCGGTCGGAGTTTCTGTCCAATTTCGCATATTTGCATGCAAATGCACTGATCTAGCACGCGAAACAGCGATTGCGCACAGAAAAACACATCTGAAACGAAGAATCGTCGAATCTGACATTAGCTCGACGAAAGGGTGATCGTGATTGTCGGGTCGGAGTTTCTATTCCAATTTCTCATACTTGCATGCAAATGCACTGATTTAGCACGGGAAACAGCGTTTCCGCACAGAAATACACTTCTGGAACGAAGAACCGTCGAATCTGACATAGGCTCGAATAAATTGTGATTGTGCTTGCCCGGTCGGAGTTTCTATTCCAATTTGGCATACTTGCATGCAAATGCACTGATCTAGCACGCGAAACAGCGATTCTGCACAGAAATACGCTTCTGTAACGAAGAATCGTCGAATCTGATATAAGCTCGAATAAATCGTGATCGTGTTTGCCGGGTCGGAGTTTCTGTGCCAATTTCGCATATTTGCATGCAAATGCACTGATCTAGCACGCGAAACAGCGATTCCGCAAAGAAATTCGTTTGTGAAACGAATAATCGTCGAATCTGACATAAGCTCGAATAAATTGTGATCGTGCTTGCCGAAAAGGAGTTTCTATTCCAATTTCGCATACTTGCATGCAAATGCACTGATCTGGCACGCGAAACAGCCATTCCGCACAGAAATACACTGCTGAAACGAAGAATTGTCGAATCTGATATAAGCTCGAATAAATTGTGATCGTGCTTGCCGAAAAGGAGTTTCTATTCCAATTTCTCATACTTGCATGCAAATGCACTGATCTGGCACGCGAAACAGCCATTCCGCACAGAAATACGCTTCTGAAACGAAGAATCGTCGAATCTGACATAAGCTCGAATAAATCGTGATCGTGCTTGCCGCATCGGTGTTTCCGTGCTAATTTCGCATATTTACATGCAAATGCACTGATCTAACACGCGAAACAGCGATTCCGCACGGAAATACACTTCTCAAACTAAGAATCGTCGAATCTGACATAGGCTCGAATAAATTGTGAGCGTGCTTGCCCGGTCGGAGTTTCTGTCCAATTTCGCATATTTGCATGCAAATGCACTGATCTAGCACGCGAAACAGCGATTCTGCACAGAAATACGCTTCTGTAACGAAGAATCGTCGAATCTGATATAAGCTCGAATAAATCGTGATCGTGTTTGCCGGGTCGGAGTTTCTGTGCCAATTTCGCATATTTGCATGCAAATGCACTGATCTAGCACGCGAAACAGCGATTCCGCAAAGAAATTCGTTTGTGAAACGAATAATCGTCGAATCTGACATAAGCTCGAATAAATTGTGATCGTGCTTGCCGAAAAGGAGTTTCTATTCCAATTTCGCATACTTGCATGCAAATGCACTGATCTGGCACGCGAAACAGCCATTCCGCACAGAAATACACTGCTGAAACGAAGAATTGTCGAATCTGATATAAGCTCGAATAAATTGTGATCGTGCTTGCCGAAAAGGAGTTTCTATTCCAATTTCTCATACTTGCATGCAAATGCACTGATCTGGCACGCGAAACAGCCATTCCGCACAGAAATACGCTTCTGAAACGAAGAATCGTCGAATCTGACATAAGCTCGAATAAATCGTGATCGTGCTTGCCGCATCGGTGTTTCCGTGCTAATTTCGCATATTTACATGCAAATGCACTGATCTAACACGCGAAACAGCGATTCCGCACGGAAATACACTTCTCAAACTAAGAATCGTCGAATCTGACATAGGCTCGAATAAATTGTGAGCGTGCTTGCCCGGTCGGAGTTTCTGTCCAATTTCGCATATTTGCATGCAAATGCACTGATCTAGCACGCGAAACAGCGATTGCGCACAGAAAAACACATCTGAAACGACGAATCGTCGAATCTGACATTAGCTCGACGAACGGGTGATCGTGATTGTCGGGTCGGAGTTTCTATTCCAATTTCTCATACTTGCATGCAAATGCACTGATTTAGCACGGGAAACAGCGTTTCCGCACAGAAATACACTTCTGGAACGAAGAACCGTCGAATCTGACATAGGCTCGAATAAATTGTGATTGTGCTTGCCCGGTCGGAGTTTCTATTCCAATTTGGCATACTTGCATGCAAATGCACTGATCTAGCACGCGAAACAGCGATTCTGCACAGAAATACGCTTCTGTAACGAAGAATCGTCGAATCTGATATAAGCTCGAATAAATCGTGATCGTGTTTGCCGGGTCGGAGTTTCTGTGCCAATTTCGCATATTTGCATGCAATTGCACTGATCTAGCACGCGAAACAGCGATTCCGCAAAGAAATTCATTTGTGAAACGAATAATCGTCGAATCTGACATAAGCTCGAATAAATTGTGATCGTGCTTGCCGAAAAGGAGTTTCTATTCCAATTTCGCATACTTGCATGCAAATGCACTGATCTGGCACGCGAAACAGCCATTCCGCACAGAAATACACTGCTGAAACGAAGAATTGTCGAATCTGATATAAGCTCGAATAAATTGTGATCGTGCTTGCCGAAAAGGAGTTTCTATTCCAATTTCTCATACTTGCATGCAAATGCACTGATCTGGCACGCGAAACAGCCATTCCGCACAAAAATACACTTCTGAAACGAAGAATTGTCGAATCTGATATAAGCTCGAATAAATTGTGATCGTGCTTGCCGAAAAGGAGTTTCTATTCCAATTTCTCATACTTGCATGGAAATGCACTAATCCAGCGCGCGAAACAGCGATTCTGCACAGAAATACACTTCTCAAACGAAGAATCGTCGAATCTGACATAAGCTCGAATAAATCGTGATCGTGCTTGCCCGGTCGGAGTTTCTGTCCAATTTCGCATATTTGCATGCAAATGCACTGATCTAGCACGCGAAACAGCGATTCCGCACCGAAATACACTTCTGAAAGGAAGAATCGTCGAATCTGACATAAGCTCGAATAAATCGTGATCGTGCTTGCCTTGTCGGAGTTTCTGTGCCAATTTCGCATATTTGCATGCAAATGCACTGATCTAGCACGCGAACCAGCGATTCCGCACAGAAATACACTTCTGAGACGAAGAATCGTCGAATCTGACATAAGCTCGAATAAAGGGTGATCGTGCTGGTCGGGTCGGAGTTTCTATTGCAATTTCTCATACTTGCATGAAAATGCACTGATTTAGCACGGGAAACAGCGATTCCGCACAGAAATACACTTCTGAAACGAAGAATCGTCGAATCTGACATAGGCTCGAATAAATTGTGATCGTGCTTGCCTTGTCCGAGTTTCTGTGCCAATTTCGCATATTTGCATGCAAATGCACTGATCTAGCACGCGAAACAGCGATTCCGCACAGAAATACACTTCCGAAAAGAAGAATCGTCGAATCTGACATAAGCTCGAATAAAGGGTGATCGTGCTTGTCGGGTCGGAGTTTCTATTCCAATTTCTCATACTTGAATGCAAATGCACTGATTTAGCACGGGAAACAGCGATTCCGCACAGAAATACACTTCTGAAACGAAGAATCGTCGAATCTGACATAGGCTCGAATAAATTGTGATCGTGCTTGCCCGGTCGGAGTTTCTGTCCAATTTCGCATATTTGCATGCAAATGCACTGATCTAGCACGCGAAACAGCGATTCCGCACCGAAATACACTTCTGAAACGAAGAATCGTCGAATCTGACATAAGCTCGAATAAATCGTGATCGTGCTTGCCTTGTCGGAGTTTCTGTGCCAATTTCGCATATTTGCATGCAAATGCACTGATCTAGCACGCGAACCAGCGATTCCGCACAGAAATACACTTCTGAGACGAAGAATCGTCGAATCTGACATAAGCTCGAATAAAGGGTGATCGTGCTTGTCGGGTCGGAGTTTCTATTGCAATTTCTCATACTTGCATGAAAATGCACTGATTTGCACGGGAAACAGCGATTCCGCACAGAAATACACTTCTGAAACGAAGAACCGTCGAATGTGACATTGGCTCGAATAAATTGTGAGCGTGCTTGCCCGGTCGGAGTTTCTGTCTAATTTCGCATATTTGCATGCAAATGCACTGATCTAGCACGCGAAACAGCGATTCCGCACAGAAATACACTTCTGAAACGAAGAATCGTCGAATCTGACATAGGCTCGAATAAATTGTGAGCGTGCTTGCCCGGTCGGAGTTTCTGTCCAATTTCGCATATTTGCATGCAAATGCACTGATTTAGCACGGGAAACCGCGATTCCGCACAGAAATACACTTCTCAAACGAAGAATCGTCGAATCTGACATAGGCTCGAATAAATCGTGATCGTGCTTGCCTTGTCGGAGTTTCTGTGCCAATTTCGCATATTTGCATGCAAATGCACTGATCTAGCACGCGAACCAGCGATTCCGCACAGAAATACACTTCTGAGACGAAGAATCGTCGAATCTGACATAAGCTCGAATAAAGGGTGATCGTGCTGGTCGGGTCGGAGTTTCTATTGCAATTTCTCATACTTGCATGAAAATGCACTGATTTAGCACGGGAAACAGCGATTCCGCACAGAAATACACTTCTGAAACGAAGAATCGTCGAATCTGACATAGGCTCGAATAAATTGTGATCGTGCTTGCCCGGTCGGAGTTTCTGTCCAATTTCGCATATTTGCATGCAAATGCACTGATCTAGCACGCGAAACAGCAATTCCGCACCGAAATACACTTCTGAAACGAACAATCGTCGAATCTGACATAAGCTCGAATAAATCGTGATCGTGCTTGCCTTGTCGGAGTTTCTGTGCCAATTTCGCATATTTGCATGCAAATGCACTGATCTAGCACGCGAAACAGCGATTCCGCACAGAAATACACTTCCGAAAAGAAGAATCGTCGAATCTGACATAAGCTCGAATAAAGGGTGATCGTGCTTGTCGGGTCGGAGTTTCTATTCCAATTTCTCATACTTGAATGCAAATGCACTGATTTAGCACGGGAAACAGCGATTCCGCACAGAAATACACTTCTGAAACGAAGAATCGTCGAATCTGACATAGGCTCGAATAAATTGTGATCGTGCTTGCCGAAAAGGAGTTTCTATTCCAATTTCTCATACTTGAATGCAAATGCACTGATCTAGCACGCGAAACAGCCATTCCGCACAGAAATACACTTCTGAAACGAAGAATTGTCGAATCTGATATAAGCTCGAATAAATTGTGATCGTGCTTGCCGAAAAGGAGTTTCTATTCCAATTTCTCATACTTGCATGCAAATGCACTGATCTAGCGCGCGAAACAGCGATTCCGCACAGAAATACTATTCTGAACCGAAGAATCGTCGAATCTGATATAAGCTCGAATAAATTGTGATCGTGCTTGCCGAAAAGGAGTTTCTATTCCAATTTCTCATACTTGCATGGAAATGCACTAATCCAGCGCGCGAAACAGCGATTCTGCACAGAAAAACACATCTGAAACGAAGAATCGTCGAATCTGACATTAGCTCGACGAAAGGGTGATCGTGATTGTCGGGTCGGAGTTTCTATTCCAATTTCTCATACTTGCATGCAAATGCACTGATTTAGCACGGGAAACAGCGTTTCCGCACAGAAATACACTTCTGGAACGAAGAACCGTCGAATCTGACATAGGCTCGAATAAATTGTGATTGTGCTTGCCCGGTCGGAGTTTCTATTCCAATTTGGCATACTTGCATGCAAATGCACTGATCTAGCACGCGAAACAGCGATTCTGCACAGAAATACGCTTCTGTAACGAAGAATCGTCGAATCTGATATAAGCTCGAATAAATCGTGATCGTGTTTGCCGGGTCGGAGTTTCTGTGCCAATTTCGCATATTTGCATGCAAATGCACTGATCTAGCACGCGAAACAGCGATTCCGCAAAGAAATTCGTTTGTGAAACGAATAATCGTCGAATCTGACATAAGCTCGAATAAATTGTGATCGTGCTTGCCGAAAAGGAGTTTCTATTCCAATTTCGCATACTTGCATGCAAATGCACTGATCTGGCACGCGAAACAGCCATTCCGCACAGAAATACACTGCTGAAACGAAGAATTGTCGAATCTGATATAAGCTCGAATAAATTGTGATCGTGCTTGCCGAAAAGGAGTTTCTATTCCAATTTCTCATACTTGCATGCAAATGCACTGATCTGGCACGCGAAACAGCCATTCCGCACAGAAATACACTTCTGAAACGAAGAATTGTCGAATCTGATATAAGCTCGAATAAATTGTGATCGTGCTTGCCGAAAAGGAGTTTCTATTCCAATTTCTCATACTTGCATGCAAATGCACTGATCTAGCGCGCGAAACTGCGATTCCGCACAGAAATACTATTCTGAACCGAAGAATCGTCGAATCTGATATAAGCTCGAATAAATTGTGATCGTGCTTGCCGAAAAGGAGTTTCTATTCCAATTTCTCATACTTGCATGGAAATGCACTAATCCAGCGCGCGAAACAGCGATTCTGCACAGAAATACACTTCTCAAACGAAGAATCGTCGAATCTGACATAAGCTCGAATAAATCGTGATCGTGCTTGCCCGGTCGGAGTTTCTGTCCAATTTCGCATATTTGCATGCAAATGCACTGATCTAGCACGCGAAACAGCGATTCCGCACCGAAATACACTTCTGAAAGGAAGAATCGTCGAATCTGACATAAGCTCGAATAAATCGTGATCGTGCTTGCCTTGTCGGAGTTTCTGTGCCAATTTCGCATATTTGCATACAAATGCACTGATCTAGCACGCGAACCAGCGACTCCGCACAGAAATACACTTCTGAGACGAAGAATCGTCGAATCTGACATAAGCTCGAATAAAGGGTGATCGTGCTGGTCGGGTCGGAGTTTCTATTGCAATTTCTCATACTTGCATGAAAATGCACTGATTTAGCACGGGAAACAGCGATTCCGCACAGAAATACACTTCTGAAACGAAGAATCGTCGAATCTGACATAGGCTCGAATAAATTGTGATCGTGCTTGCCCGGTCGGAGTTTCTGTCCAATTTCGCATATTTGCATGCAAATGCACTGATCTAGCACGCGAAACAGCGATTCCGCACCGAAATACACTTCTGAAACGAACAATCGTCGAATCTGACATAAGCTCGAATAAATCGTGATCGTGCTTGCCTTGTCGGAGTTTCTGTGCCAATTTCGCATATTTGCATGCAAATGCACTGATCTAGCACGCGAAACAGCGATTCCGCACAGAAATACACTTCCGAAAAGAAGAATCGTCGAATCTGACATAAGCTCGAATAAAGGGTGATCGTGCTTGTCGGGTCGGAGTTTCTATTCCAATTTCTCATACTTGAATGCAAATGCACTGATTTAGCACGGGAAACAGCGATTCCGCACAGAAATACACTTCTGAAACGAAGAATCGTCGAATCTGACATAGGCTCGAATAAATTGTGATCGTGCTTGCCCGGTCGGAGTTTCTGTCCAATTTCGCATATTTGCATGCAAATGCACTGATCTAGCACGCGAAACAGCGATTCCGCACCGAAATACACTTCTGAAACGAAGAATCGTCGAATCTGACATAAGCTCGAATAAATCGTGATCGTGATTGCCTTGTCGGAGTTTCTGTGCCAATTTCGCATATTTGCATGCAAATGCACTGATCTAGCACGCGAAACAGCGATTCCGCACAGAAAAACACTTCTGAAACGAAGAACCGTCGAATCTGACATAGGCTCGAATAAATTGTGATTGTGCTTGCCCGGTCGGAGCTTCTATTCCAATTTGGCATACTTGCATGCAAATGCACTGATCTAGCACGCGAAACAGCGATTCTGCACAGAAACTCATTTGTGAAACGAATAATCGTCGAATCTGACATAAGCTCGAATAAATCGTGATCCTGCTAGCCGAATCGGAGTTTTCGTGCCAATTTCGCATATTTGCATGCAAATGCACTGATCCAGCGCGCGAAACAGCGATTCCGCACAGAAATACACTTCTGAAACGAAGAATCGTCGAATCTGACATAGGCTCGAATAAATTGTGAGCGTGCTTGCCCGGTCGGAGTTTCTGTCCAATTTCGCATATTTGCATGCAAATGCACTGATCTAGCACGCGAAACAGCGATTCCGCACCGAAATACACTTCTGAAACGAAGAATCGTCGAATCTGACATAAGCTCGAATAAATCGTGATCGTGATTGCCGGGTCGGAGTTTCTATTCCAATTTCTCATACTTGCATGCAAATGCACTGATCTAGAACGCGAAACCGCGATTCCGCACAGAAATACGCTTCTGTAACGAAGAATCGTCGAATCTGATATAAGCTCGAATAAATCGTGATCGTGTTTGCCGGGTCGGAGTTTCTGTGCCAATTTCGCATATTTGCATGCAAATGCACTGATCTAGCACGCGAAACAGCGATTCCGCAAAGAAATTCGTTTGTGAAACGAATAATCGTCGAATCTGACATAAGCTCGAATAAATTGTGATCGTGCTTGCCGAAAAGGAGTTTCTATTCCAATTTCGCATACTTGCATGCAAATGCACTGATCTGGCACGCGAAACAGCCATTCCGCACAGAAATACACTGCTGAAACGAAGAATTGTCGAATCTGATATAAGCTCGAATAAATTGTGATCGTGCTTGCCGAAAAGGAGTTTCTATTCCAATTTCTCATACTTGCATGCAAATGCACTGATCTGGCACGCGAAACAGCCATTCCGCACAGAAATACGCTTCTGAAACGAAGAATCGTCGAATCTGACATAAGCTCGAATAAATCGTGATCGTGCTTGCCGCATCGGTGTTTCCGTGCTAATTTCGCATATTTACATGCAAATGCACTGATCTAACACGCGAAACAGCGATTCCGCACGGAAATACACTTCTCAAACTAAGAATCGTCGAATCTGACATAAGCTCGAATAAAGGGTGATCGTGCTTGTCGGGTCGGAGTTTCTATTGCAATTTCTCATACTTGCATGAAAATGCACTGATTTGCACGGGAAACAGCGATTCCGCACAGAAATACACTTCTGAAACGAAGAACCGTCGAATGTGACATTGGCTCGAATAAATTGTGAGCGTGCTTGCCCGGTCGGAGTTTCTGTCTAATTTCGCATATTTGCATGCAAATGCACTGATCTAGCACGCGAAACAGCGATTCCGCACAGAAATACACTTCTGAAACGAAGAATCGTCGAATCTGACATAGGCTCGAATAAATTGTGAGCGTGCTTGCCCGGTCGGAGTTTCTGTCCAATTTCGCATATTTGCATGCAAATGCACTGATTTAGCACGGGAAACCGCGATTCCGCACAGAAATACACTTCTCAAACGAAGAATCGTCGAATCTGACATAGGCTCGAATAAATCGTGATCGTGCTTGCCTTGTCGGAGTTTCTGTGCCAATTTCGCATATTTGCATGCAAATGCACTGATCTAGCACGCGAACCAGCGATTCCGCACAGAAATACACTTCTGAGACGAAGAATCGTCGAATCTGACATAAGCTCGAATAAAGGGTGATCGTGCTGGTCGGGTCGGAGTTTCTATTGCAATTTCTCATACTTGCATGAAAATGCACTGATTTAGCACGGGAAACAGCGATTCCGCACAGAAATACACTTCTGAAACGAAGAATCGTCGAATCTGACATAGGCTCGAATAAATTGTGATCGTGCTTGCCCGGTCGGAGTTTCTGTCCAATTTCGCATATTTGCATGCAAATGCACTGATCTAGCACGCGAAACAGCAATTCCGCACCGAAATACACTTCTGAAACGAACAATCGTCGAATCTGACATAAGCTCGAATAAATCGTGATCGTGCTTGCCTTGTCGGAGTTTCTGTGCCAATTTCGCATATTTGCATGCAAATGCACTGATCTAGCACGCGAAACAGCGATTCCGCACAGAAATACACTTCCGAAAAGAAGAATCGTCGAATCTGACATAAGCTCGAATAAAGGGTGATCGTGCTTGTCGGGTCGGAGTTTCTATTCCAATTTCTCATACTTGAATGCAAATGCACTGATTTAGCACGGGAAACAGCGATTCCGCACAGAAATACACTTCTGAAACGAAGAATCGTCGAATCTGACATAGGCTCGAATAAATTGTGATCGTGCTTGCCGAAAAGGAGTTTCTATTCCAATTTCTCATACTTGAATGCAAATGCACTGATCTAGCACGCGAAACAGCCATTCCGCACAGAAATACACTTCTGAAACGAAGAATTGTCGAATCTGATATAAGCTCGAATAAATTGTGATCGTGCTTGCCGAAAAGGAGTTTCTATTCCAATTTCTCATACTTGCATGCAAATGCACTGATCTAGCGCGCGAAACTGCGATTCCGCACAGAAATACTATTCTGAACCGAAGAATCGTCGAATCTGATATAAGCTCGAATAAATTGTGATCGTGCTTGCCGAAAAGGAGTTTCTATTCCAATTTCTCATACTTGCATGGAAATGCACTAATCCAGCGCGCGAAACAGCGATTCTGCACAGAAATACACTTCTCAAACGAAGAATCGTCGAATCTGACATAAGCTCGAATAAATCGTGATCGTGCTTGCCCGGTCGGAGTTTCTGTCCAATTTCGCATATTTGCATGCAAATGCACTGATCTAGCACGCGAAACAGCGATTCCGCACCGAAATACACTTCTGAAAGGAAGAATCGTCGAATCTGACATAAGCTCGAATAAATCGTGATCGTGCTTGCCTTGTCGGAGTTTCTGTGCCAATTTCGCATATTTGCATACAAATGCACTGATCTAGCACGCGAACCAGCGACTCCGCACAGAAATACACTTCTGAGACGAAGAATCGTCGAATCTGACATAAGCTCGAATAAAGGGTGATCGTGCTGGTCGGGTCGGAGTTTCTATTGCAATTTCTCATACTTGCATGAAAATGCACTGATTTAGCACGGGAAACAGCGATTCCGCACAGAAATACACTTCTGAAACGAAGAATCGTCGAATCTGACATAGGCTCGAATAAATTGTGATCGTGCTTGCCCGGTCGGAGTTTCTGTCCAATTTCGCATATTTGCATGCAAATGCACTGATCTAGCACGCGAAACAGCGATTCCGCACCGAAATACACTTCTGAAACGAACAATCGTCGAATCTGACATAAGCTCGAATAAATCGTGATCGTGCTTGCCTTGTCGGAGTTTCTGTGCCAATTTCGCATATTTGCATGCAAATGCACTGATCTAGCACGCGAAACAGCGATTCCGCACAGAAATACACTTCCGAAAAGAAGAATCGTCGAATCTGACATAAGCTCGAATAAAGGGTGATCGTGCTTGTCGGGTCGGAGTTTCTATTCCAATTTCTCATACTTGAATGCAAATGCACTGATTTAGCACGGGAAACAGCGATTCCGCACAGAAAAACACTTCTGAAACGAAGAATCGTCGAATCTGACATAGGCTCGAATAAATTGTGATCGTGCTTGCCCGGTCGGAGTTTCTGTCCAATTTCGCATATTTGCATGCAAATGCACTGATCTAGCACGCGAAACAGCGATTCCGCACCGAAATACACTTCTGAAACGAAGAATCGTCGAATCTGACATAAGCTCGAATAAATCGTGATCGTGATTGCCTTGTCGGAGTTTCTGTGCCAATTTCGCATATTTGCATGCAAATGCACTGATCTAGCACGCGAAACAGCGATTCCGCACAGAAAAACACTTCTGAAACGAAGAACCGTCGAATCTGACATAGGCTCGAATAAATTGTGATTGTGCTTGCCCGGTCGGAGCTTCTATTCCAATTTGGCATACTTGCATGCAAATGCACTGATCTAGCACGCGAAACAGCGATTCTGCACAGAAACTCATTTGTGAAACGAATAATCGTCGAATCTGACATAAGCTCGAATAAATCGTGATCCTGCTAGCCGAATCGGAGTTTTCGTGCCAATTTCGCATATTTGCATGCAAATGCACTGATCCAGCGCGCGAAACAGCGATTCCGCACAGAAATACACTTCTGAAACGAAGAATCGTCGAATCTGACATAGGCTCGAATAAATTGTGAGCGTGCTTGCCCGGTCGGAGTTTCTGTCCAATTTCGCATATTTGCATGCAAATGCACTGATCTAGCACGCGAAACAGCGATTCCGCACCGAAATACACTTCTGAAACGAAGAATCGTCGAATCTGACATAAGCTCGAATAAATCGTGATCGTGATTGCCGGGTCGGAGTTTCTATTCCAATTTCTCATACTTGCATGCAAATGCACTGATCTAGAACGCGAAACCGCGATTCCGCACAGAAATACGCTTCTGAAACGAAGAATCGTCGAATCTGACATAAGCTCGAATAAATCGTGATCGTGCTTGCCGCATCGGTGTTTCCGTGCTAATTTCGCATATTTACATGCAAATGCACTGATCTAACACGCGAAACAGCGATTCCGCACGGAAATACACTTCTCAAACTAAGAATCGTCGAATCTGACATAGGCTCGAATAAATTTTGAGCGTGCTTGCCCGGTCGGAGTTTCTGTCCAATTTCGCATATTTGCATGCAAATGCACTGATCTAGCACGCGAAACAGCGATTGCGCACAGAAAAACACATCTGAAACGAAGAATCGTCGAATCTGACATTAGCTCGACGAAAGGGTGATCGTGATTGTCGGGTCGGAGTTTCTATTCCAATTTCTCATACTTGCATGCAAATGCACTGATTTAGCACGGGAAACAGCGTTTCCGCACAGAAATACACTTCTGGAACGAAGAACCGTCGAATCTGACATAGGCTCGAATAAATTGTGATTGTGCTTGCCCGGTCGGAGTTTCTATTCCAATTTGGCATACTTGCATGCAAATGCACTGATCTAGCACGCGAAACAGCGATTCTGCACAGAAATACGCTTCTGTAACGAAGAATCGTCGAATCTGATATAAGCTCGAATAAATCGTGATCGTGTTTGCCGGGTCGGAGTTTCTGTGCCAATTTCGCATATTTGCATGCAAATGCACTGATCTAGCACGCGAAACAGCGATTCCGCAAAGAAATTCGTTTGTGAAACGAATAATCGTCGAATCTGACATAAGCTCGAATAAATTGTGATCGTGCTTGCCGAAAAGGAGTTTCTATTCCAATTTCGCATACTTGCATGCAAATGCACTGATCTGGCACGCGAAACAGCCATTCCGCACAGAAATACACTGCTGAAACGAAGAATTGTCGAATCTGATATAAGCTCGAATAAATTGTGATCGTGCTTGCCGAAAAGGAGTTTCTATTCCAATTTCTCATACTTGCATGCAAATGCACTGATCTGGCACGCGAAACAGCCATTCCGCACAGAAATACGCTTCTGAAACGAAGAATCGTCGAATCTGACATAAGCTCGAATAAATCGTGATCGTGCTTGCCGCATCGGTGTTTCCGTGCTAATTTCGCATATTTACATGCAAATGCACTGATCTAACACGCGAAACAGCGATTCCGCACGGAAATACACTTCTCAAACTAAGAATCGTCGAATCTGACATAGGCTCGAATAAATTGTGAGCGTGCTTGCCCGGTCGGAGTTTCTGTCCAATTTCGCATATTTGCATGCAAATGCACTGATCAAGCACGCGAAACAGCGATTGCGCACAGAAAAACACATCTGAAACGAAGAATCGTCGAATCTGACATTAGCTCGACGAACGGGTGATCGTGATTGTCGGGTCGGAGTTTCTATTCCAATTTCTCATACTTGCATGCAAATGCACTGATTTAGCACGGGAAACAGCGTTTCCGCACAGAAATACACTTCTGGAACGAAGAACCGTCGAATCTGACATAGGCTCGAATAAATTGTGATTGTGCTTGCCCGGTCGGAGTTTCTATTCCAATTTGGCATACTTGCATGCAAATGCACTGATCTAGCACGCGAAACAGCGATTCTGCACAGAAATACGCTTCTGTAACGAAGAATCGTCGAATCTGATATAAGCTCGAATAAATCGTGATCGTGTTTGCCGGGTCGGAGTTTCTGTGCCAATTTCGCATATTTGCATGCAATTGCACTGATCTAGCACGCGAAACAGCGATTCCGCAAAGAAATTCGTTTGTGAAACGAATAATCGTCGAATCTGACATAAGCTCGAATAAATTGTGATCGTGCTTGCCGAAAAGGAGTTTCTATTCCAATTTCGCATACTTGCATGCAAATGCACTGATCTGGCACGCGAAACAGCCATTCCGCACAGAAATACACTGCTGAAACGAAGAATTGTCGAATCTGATATAAGCTCGAATAAATTGTGATCGTGCTTGCCGAAAAGGAGTTTCTATTCCAATTTCTCATACTTGCATGCAAATGCACTGATCTGGCACGCGAAACAGCCATTCCGCACAAAAATACACTTCTGAAACGAAGAATTGTCGAATCTGATATAAGCTCGAATAAATTGTGATCGTGCTTGCCGAAAAGGAGTTTCTATTCCAATTTCTCATACTTGCATGGAAATGCACTAATCCAGCGCGCGAAACAGCGATTCTGCACAGAAATACACTTCTCAAACGAAGAATCGTCGAATCTGACATAAGCTCGAATAAATCGTGATCGTGCTTGCCCGGTCGGAGTTTCTGTCCAATTTCGCATATTTGCATGCAAATGCACTGATCTAGCACGCGAAACAGCGATTCCGCACCGAAATACACTTCTGAAAGGAAGAATCGTCGAATCTGACATAAGCTCGAATAAATCGTGATCGTGCTTGCCTTGTCGGAGTTTCTGTGCCAATTTCGCATATTTGCATGCAAATGCACTGATCTAGCACGCGAACCAGCGATTCCGCACAGAAATACACTTCTGAGACGAAGAATCGTCGAATCTGACATAAGCTCGAATAAAGGGTGATCGTGCTGGTCGGGTCGGAGTTTCTATTGCAATTTCTCATACTTGCATGAAAATGCACTGATTTAGCACGGGAAACAGCGATTCCGCACAGAAATACACTTCTGAAACGAAGAATCGTCGAATCTGACATAGGCTCGAATAAATTGTGATCGTGCTTGCCTTGTCCGAGTTTCTGTGCCAATTTCGCATATTTGCATGCAAATGCACTGATCTAGCACGCGAAACAGCGATTCCGCACAGAAATACACTTCCGAAAAGAAGAATCGTCGAATCTGACATAAGCTCGAATAAAGGGTGATCGTGCTTGTCGGGTCGGAGTTTCTATTCCAATTTCTCATACTTGAATGCAAATGCACTGATTTAGCACGGGAAACAGCGATTCCGCACAGAAATACACTTCTGAAACGAAGAATCGTCGAATCTGACATAGGCTCGAATAAATTGTGATCGTGCTTGCCCGGTCGGAGTTTCTGTCCAATTTCGCATATTTGCATGCAAATGCACTGATCTAGCACGCGAAACAGCGATTCCGCACCGAAATACACTTCTGAAACGAAGAATCGTCGAATCTGACATAAGCTCGAATAAATCGTGATCGTGCTTGCCTTGTCGGAGTTTCTGTGCCAATTTCGCATATTTGCATGCAAATGCACTGATCTAGCACGCGAACCAGCGATTCCGCACAGAAATACACTTCTGAGACGAAGAATCGTCGAATCTGACATAAGCTCGAATAAAGGGTGATCGTGCTTGTCGGGTCGGAGTTTCTATTGCAATTTCTCATACTTGCATGAAAATGCACTGATTTGCACGGGAAACAGCGATTCCGCACAGAAATACACTTCTGAAACGAAGAACCGTCGAATGTGACATTGGCTCGAATAAATTGTGAGCGTGCTTGCCCGGTCGGAGTTTCTGTCTAATTTCGCATATTTGCATGCAAATGCACTGATCTAGCACGCGAAACAGCGATTCCGCACAGAAATACACTTCTGAAACGAAGAATCGTCGAATCTGACATAGGCTCGAATAAATTGTGAGCGTGCTTGCCCGGTCGGAGTTTCTGTCCAATTTCGCATATTTGCATGCAAATGAACTGATTTAGCACGGGAAACCGCGATTCCGCACAGAAATACACTTCTCAAACGAAGAATCGTCGAATCTGACATAGGCTCGAATAAATCGTGATCGTGCTTGCCTTGTCGGAGTTTCTGTGCCAATTTCGCATATTTGCATGCAAATGCACTGATCTAGCACGCGAACCAGCGATTCCGCACAGAAATACACTTCTGAGACGAAGAATCGTCGAATCTGACATAAGCTCGAATAAAGGGTGATCGTGCTGGTCGGGTCGGAGTTTCTATTGCAATTTCTCATACTTGCATGAAAATGCACTGATTTAGCACGGGAAACAGCGATTCCGCACAGAAATACACTTCTGAAACGAAGAATCGTCGAATCTGACATAGGCTCGAATAAATTGTGATCGTGCTTGCCCGGTCGGAGTTTCTGTCCAATTTCGCATATTTGCATGCAAATGCACTGATCTAGCACGCGAAACAGCGATTCCGCACCGAAATACACTTCTGAAACGAACAATCGTCGAATCTGACATAAGCTCGAATAAATCGTGATCGTGCTTGCCTTGTCGGAGTTTCTGTGCCAATTTCGCATATTTGCATGCAAATGCACTGATCTAGCACGCGAAACAGCGATTCCGCACAGAAATACACTTCCGAAAAGAAGAATCGTCGAATCTGACATAAGCTCGAATAAAGGGTGATCGTGCTTGTCGGGTCGGTGTTTCTATTCCAATTTCTCATACTTGAATGCAAATGCACTGATTTAGCACGGGAAACAGCGATTCCGCACAGAAATACACTTCTGAAACGAAGAATCGTCGAATCTGACATAGGCTCGAATAAATTGTGATCGTGCTTGCCCGGTCGGAGTTTCTGTCCAATTTCGCATATTTGCATGCAAATGCACTGATCTAGCACGCGAAACAGCGATTCCGCACCGAAATACACTTCTGACACGAAGAATCGTCGAATCTGACATAAGCTCGAATAAATCGTGATCGTGCTTGCCTTGTCGGAGTTTCTGTGCCAATTTCGCATATTTGCATGCAAATGCACTGATCTAGCACGCGAAACAGCGATTCCGCACAGAAAAACACTTCTGAAACGAAGAATCGTCGAATCTGACATTAGCTCGAAGAAAGGGTGATCGTGATTGTCGGGTCGGAGTTTCTGTCCAATTTCTCATACTTGCATGCAAATGCACTGATTTAGCACGGGAAACAGCGATTCCGCACAGAAATACACTTCTGAAACGAAGAACCGTCGAATCTGACATAGGCTCGAATAAATTGTGATTGTGCTTGCCCGGTCGGAGCTTCTATTCCAATTTGGCATACTTGCATGCAAATGCACTGATCTAGCACGCGAAACAGCGATTCTGCACAGAAACTCATTTGTGAAACGAATAATCGTCGAATCTGACATAAGCTCGAATAAATCGTGATCCTGCTAGCCGAATCGGAGTTTTCGTGCCAATTTCGCATATTTGCATGCAAATGCACTGATCCAGCGCGCGAAACAGCGATTCCGCACAGAAATACACTTCTGAAACGAAGAATCGTCGAATCTGACATAGGCTCGAATAAATTGTGAGCGTGCTTGCCCGGTCGGAGTTTCTGTCCAATTTCGCATATTTGCATGCAAATGCACTGATCTAGCACGCGAAACAGCGATTCCGCACCGAAATACACTTCTGAAACGAAGAATCGTCGAATCTGACATAAGCTCGAATAAATCGTGATCGTGCTTGCCTTGTCGGAGTTTCTGTGCCAATTTCGCATATTTGCATGCAAATGCACTGATCTAGCACGCGAAACAGCGATTCCGCACAGAAATACACTTCTGAAACGAAGAATCGTCGAATCTGACATAAGCTCGAATAAATCGTGATCGTGATTGCCGGGTCGGAGTTTCTATTCCAATTTCTCATACTTGCATGCAAATGCACTGATCTAGAACGCGAAACCGCGATTCCGCACAGAAATACGCTTCTGAAACGAAGAATCGTCGAATCTGACATAAGCTCGAATAAATCGTGATCGTGCTTGCCGCATCGGTGTTTCCGTGCTAATTTCGCATATTTACATGCAAATGCACTGATCTAACACGCGAAACAGCGATTCCGCACGGAAATACACTTCTCAAACTAAGAATCGTCGAATCTGACATAGGCTCGAATAAATTGTGAGCGTGCTTGCCCGGTCGGAGTTTCTGTCCAATTTCGCATATTTGCATGCAAATGCACTGATCTAGCACGCGAAACAGCGATTGCGCACAGAAAAACACATCTGAAACGAAGAATCGTCGAATCTGACATTAGCTCGACGAAAGGGTGATCGTGATTGTCGGGTCGGAGTTTCTATTCCAATTTCTCATACTTGCATGCAAATGCACTGATTTAGCACGGGAAACAGCGTTTCCGCACAGAAATACACTTCTGGAACGAAGAACCGTCGAATCTGACATAGGCTCGAATAAATTGTGATTGTGCTTGCCCGGTCGGAGTTTCTATTCCAATTTGGCATACTTGCATGCAAATGCACTGATCTAGCACGCGAAACAGCGATTCTGCACAGAAATACGCTTCTGTAACGAAGAATCGTCGAATCTGATATAAGCTCGAATAAATCGTGATCGTGTTTGCCGGGTCGGAGTTTCTGTGCCAATTTCGCATATTTGCATGCAAATGCACTGATCTAGCACGCGAAACAGCGATTCCGCAATGAAATTCGTTTGTGAAACGAATAATCGTCGAATCTGACATAAGCTCGAATAAATTGTGATCGTGCTTGCCCGGTCGGAGTTTCTGTCCAATTTCGCATATTTGCATGCAAATGCACTGATCTAGCACGCGAAACAGCGATTCCGCACCGAAATACACTTCTGAAACGAAGAATCGTCGAATCTGACATAAGCTCGAATAAATCGTGATCGTGCTTGCCTTGTCGGAGTTTCTGTGCCAATTTCGCATATTTGCATGCAAATGCACTGATCTAGCACGCGAACCAGCGATTCCGCACAGAAATACACTTCTGAGACGAAGAATCGTCGAATCTGACATAAGCTCGAATAAAGGGTGATCGTGCTTGTCGGGTCGGAGTTTCTATTGCAATTTCTCATACTTGCATGAAAATGCACTGATTTGCACGGGAAACAGCGATTCCGCACAGAAATACACTTCTGAAACGAAGAACCGTCGAATGTGACATTGGCTCGAATAAATTGTGAGCGTGCTTGCCCTTTCGGAGTTTCTGTCTAATTTCGCATATTTGCATGCAAATGCACTGATCTAGCACGCGAAACAGCGATTCCGCACAGAAATACACTTCTGAAACGAAGAATCGTCGAATCTGACATAGGCTCGAATAAATTGTGAGCGTGCTTGCCCGGTCGGAGTTTCTGTCCAATTTCGCATATTTGCATGCAAATGAACTGATTTAGCACGGGAAACCGCGATTCCGCACAGAAATACACTTCTCAAACGAAGAATCGTCGAATCTGACATAGGCTCGAATAAATCGTGATCGTGCTTGCCTTGTCGGAGTTTCTGTGCCAATTTCGCATATTTGCATGCAAATGCACTGATCTAGCACGCGAACCAGCGATTCCGCACAGAAATACACTTCTGAGACGAAGAATCGTCGAATCTGACATAAGCTCGAATAAAGGGTGATCGTGCTGGTCGGGTCGGAGTTTCTATTGCAATTTCTCATACTTGCATGAAAATGCACTGATTTAGCACGGGAAACAGCGATTCCGCACAGAAATACACTTCTGAAACGAAGAATCGTCGAATCTGACATAGGCTCGAATAAATTGTGATCGTGCTTGCCCGGTCGGAGTTTCTGTCCAATTTCGCATATTTGCATGCAAATGCACTGATCTAGCACGCGAAACAGCGATTCCGCACCGAAATACACTTCTGAAACGAACAATCGTCGAATCTGACATAAGCTCGAATAAATCGTGATCGTGCTTGCCTTGTCGGAGTTTCTGTGCCAATTTCGCATATTTGCATGCAAATGCACTGATCTAGCACGCGAAACAGCGATTCCGCACAGAAATACACTTCCGAAAAGAAGAATCGTCGAATCTGACATAAGCTCGAATAAAGGGTGATCGTGCTTGTCGGGTCGGTGTTTCTATTCCAATTTCTCATACTTGAATGCAAATGCACTGATTTAGCACGGGAAACAGCGATTCCGCACAGAAATACACTTCTGAAACGAAGAATCGTCGAATCTGACATAGGCTCGAATAAATTGTGATCGTGCTTGCCCGGTCGGAGTTTCTGTCCAATTTCGCATATTTGCATGCAAATGCACTGATCTAGCACGCGAAACAGCGATTCCGCACCGAAATACACTTCTGACACGAAGAATCGTCGAATCTGACATAAGCTCGAATAAATCGTGATCGTGCTTGCCTTGTCGGAGTTTCTGTGCCAATTTCGCATATTTGCATGCAAATGCACTGATCTAGCACGCGAAACAGCGATTCCGCACAGAAAAACACTTCTGAAACGAAGAATCGTCGAATCTGACATTAGCTCGAAGAAAGGGTGATCGTGATTGTCGGGTCGGAGTTTCTGTCCAATTTCTCATACTTGCATGCAAATGCACTGATTTAGCACGGGAAACAGCGATTCCGCACAGAAATACACTTCTGAAACGAAGAACCGTCGAATCTGACATAGGCTCGAATAAATTGTGATTGTGCTTGCCCGGTCGGAGCTTCTATTCCAATTTGGCATACTTGCATGCAAATGCACTGATCTAGCACGCGAAACAGCGATTCTGCACAGAAACTCATTTGTGAAACGAATAATCGTCGAATCTGACATAAGCTCGAATAAATCGTGATCCTGCTAGCCGAATCGGAGTTTTCGTGCCAATTTCGCATATTTGCATGCAAATGCACTGATCCAGCGCGCGAAACAGCGATTCCGCACAGAAATACACTTCTGAAACGAAGAATAGTCGAATCTGACATAGGCTCGAATAAATTGTGAGCGTGCTTGCCCGGTCGGAGTTTCTGTCCAATTTCGCATATTTGCATGCAAATGCACTGATCTAGCACGCGAAACAGCGATTCCGCACCGAAATACACTTCTGAAACGAAGAATCGTCGAATCTGACATAAGCTCGAATAAATCGTGATCGTGCTTGCCTTGTCGGAGTTTCTGTGCCAATTTCGCATATTTGCATGCAAATGCACTGATCTAGCACGCGAAACAGCGATTCCGCACAGAAATACACTTCTGAAACGAAGAATCGTCGAATCTGACATAAGCTCGAATAAATCGTGATCGTGATTGCCGGGTCGGAGTTTCTATTCCAATTTCTCATACTTGCATGCAAATGCACTGATCTAGAACGCGAAACCGCGATTCCGCACAGAAATACGCTTCTGAAACGAAGAATCGTCGAATCTGACATAAGCTCGAATAAATCGTGATCGTGCTTGCCGCATCGGTGTTTCCGTGCTAATTTCGCATATTTACATGCAAATGCACTGATCTAACACGCGAAACAGCGATTCCGCACGGAAATACACTTCTCAAACTAAGAATCGTCGAATCTGACATAGGCTCGAATAAATTGTGAGCGTGCTTGCCCGGTCGGAGTTTCTGTCCAATTTCGCATATTTGCATGCAAATGCACTGATCTAGCACGCGAAACAGCGATTGCGCACAGAAAAACACATCTGAAACGAAGAATCGTCGAATCTGACATTAGCTCGACGAAAGGGTGATCGTGATTGTCGGGTCGGAGTTTCTATTCCAATTTCTCATACTTGCATGCAAATGCACTGATTTAGCACGGGAAACAGCGTTTCCGCACAGAAATACACTTCTGGAACGAAGAACCGTCGAATCTGACATAGGCTCGAATAAATTGTGATTGTGCTTGCCCGGTCGGAGTTTCTATTCCAATTTGGCATACTTGCATGCAAATGCACTGATCTAGCACGCGAAACAGCGATTCTGCACAGAAATACGCTTCTGTAACGAAGAATCGTCGAATCTGATATAAGCTCGAATAAATCGTGATCGTGTTTGCCGGGTCGGAGTTTCTGTGCCAATTTCGCATATTTGCATGCAAATGCACTGATCTAGCACGCGAAACAGCGATTCCGCAAAGAAATTCGTTTGTGAAACGAATAATCGTCGAATCTGACATAAGCTCGAATAAATTGTGATCGTGCTTGCCCGGTCGGAGTTTCTGTCCAATTTCGCATATTTGCATGCAAATGCACTGATCTAGCACGCGAAACAGCGATTCCGCACCGAAATACACTTCTGAAACGAAGAATCGTCGAATCTGACATAAGCTCGAATAAATCGTGATCGTGCTTGCCTTGTCGGAGTTTCTGTGCCAATTTCGCATATTTGCATGCAAATGCACTGATCTAGCACGCGAACCAGCGATTCCGCACAGAAATACACTTCTGAGACGAAGAATCGTCGAATCTGACATAAGCTCGAATAAAGGGTGATCGTGCTTGTCGGGTCGGAGTTTCTATTGCAATTTCTCATACTTGCATGAAAATGCACTGATTTGCACGGGAAACAGCGATTCCGCACAGAAATACACTTCTGAAACGAAGAACCGTCGAATGTGACATTGGCTCGAATAAATTGTGAGCGTGCTTGCCCGGTCGGAGTTTCTGTCTAATTTCGCATATTTGCATGCAAATGCACTGATCTAGCACGCGAAACAGCGATTCCGCACAGAAATACACTTCTGAAACGAAGAATCGTCGAATCTGACATAGGCTCGAATAAATTGTGAGCGTGCTTGCCCGGTCGGAGTTTCTGTCCAATTTCGCATATTTGCATGCAAATGAACTGATTTAGCACGGGAAACCGCGATTCCGCACAGAAATACACTTCTCAAACGAAGAATCGTCGAATCTGACATAGGCTCGAATAAATCGTGATCGTGCTTGCCTTGTCGGAGTTTCTGTGCCAATTTCGCATATTTGCATGCAAATGCACTGATCTAGCACGCGAACCAGCGATTCCGCACAGAAATACACTTCTGAGACGAAGAATCGTCGAATCTGACATAAGCTCGAATAAAGGGTGATCGTGCTGGTCGGGTCGGAGTTTCTATTGCAATTTCTCATACTTGCATGAAAATGCACTGATTTAGCACGGGAAACAGCGATTCCGCACAGAAATACACTTCTGAAACGAAGAATCGTCGAATCTGACATAGGCTCGAATAAATTGTGATCGTGCTTGCCCGGTCGGAGTTTCTGTCCAATTTCGCATATTTGCATGCAAATGCACTGATCTAGCACGCGAAACAGCGATTCCGCACCGAAATACACTTCTGAAACGAACAATCGTCGAATCTGACATAAGCTCGAATAAATCGTGATCGTGCTTGCCTTGTCGGAGTTTCTGTGCCAATTTCGCATATTTGCATGCAAATGCACTGATCTAGCACGCGAAACAGCGATTCCGCACAGAAATACACTTCCGAAAAGAAGAATCGTCGAATCTGACATAAGCTCGAATAAAGGGTGATCGTGCTTGTCGGGTCGGTGTTTCTATTCCAATTTCTCATACTTGAATGCAAATGCACTGATTTAGCACGGGAAACAGCGATTCCGCACAGAAATACACTTCTGAAACGAAGAATCGTCGAATCTGACATAGGCTCGAATAAATTGTGATCGTGCTTGCCCGGTCGGAGTTTCTGTCCAATTTCGCATATTTGCATGCAAATGCACTGATCTAGCACGCGAAACAGCGATTCCGCACCGAAATACACTTCTGACACGAAGAATCGTCGAATCTGACATAAGCTCGAATAAATCGTGATCGTGCTTGCCTTGTCGGAGTTTCTGTGCCAATTTCGCATATTTGCATGCAAATGCACTGATCTAGCACGCGAAACAGCGATTCCGCACAGAAAAACACTTCTGAAACGAAGAATCGTCGAATCTGACATTAGCTCGAAGAAAGGGTGATCGTGATTGTCGGGTCGGAGTTTCTGTCCAATTTCTCATACTTGCATGCAAATGCACTGATTTAGCACGGGAAACAGCGATTCCGCACAGAAATACACTTCTGAAACGAAGAACCGTCGAATCTGACATAGGCTCGAATAAATTGTGATTGTGCTTGCCCGGTCGGAGCTTCTATTCCAATTTGGCATACTTGCATGCAAATGCACTGATCTAGCACGCGAAACAGCGATTCTGCACAGAAACTCATTTGTGAAACGAATAATCGTCGAATCTGACATAAGCTCGAATAAATCGTGATCCTGCTAGCCGAATCGGAGTTTTCGTGCCAATTTCGCATATTTGCATGCAAATGCACTGATCCAGCGCGCGAAACAGCGATTCCGCACAGAAATACACTTCTGAAACGAAGAATCGTCGAATCTGACATAGGCTCGAATAAATTGTGAGCGTGCTTGCCCGGTCGGAGTTTCTGTCCAATTTCGCATATTTGCATGCAAATGCACTGATCTAGCACGCGAAACAGCGATTCCGCACCGAAATACACTTCTGAAACGAAGAATCGTCGAATCTGACATAAGCTCGAATAAATCGTGATCGTGCTTGCCTTGTCGGAGTTTCTGTGCCAATTTCGCATATTTGCATGCAAATGCACTGATCTAGCACGCGAAACAGCGATTCCGCACAGAAATACACTTCTGAAACGAAGAATCGTCGAATCTGACATAAGCTCGAATAAATCGTGATCGTGATTGCCGGGTCGGAGTTTCTATTCCAATTTCTCATACTTGCATGCAAATGCACTGATCTAGAACGCGAAACCGCGATTCCGCACAGAAATACGCTTCTGAAACGAAGAATCGTCGAATCTGACATAAGCTCGAATAAATCGTGATCGTGCTTGCCGCATCCGTGTTTCCGTGCTAATTTCGCATATTTACATGCAAATGCACTGATCTAACACGCGAAACAGCGATTCCGCACGGAAATACACTTCTCAAACTAAGAATCGTCGAATCTGACATAGGCTCGAATAAATTGTGAGCGTGCTTGCCCGGTCGGAGTTTCTGTCCAATTTCGCATATTTGCATGCAAATGCACTGATCTAGCACGCGAAACAGCGATTGCGCACAGAAAAACACATCTGAAACGAAGAATCGTCGAATCTGACATTAGCTCGACGAAAGGGTGATCGTGATTGTCGGGTCGGAGTTTCTATTCCAATTTCTCATACTTGCATGCAAATGCACTGATTTAGCACGGGAAACAGCGTTTCCGCACAGAAATACACTTCTGGAACGAAGAACCGTCGAATCTGACATAGGCTCGAATAAATTGTGATTGTGCTTGCCCGGTCGGAGTTTCTATTCCAATTTGGCATACTTGCATGCAAATGCACTGATCTAGCACGCGAAACAGCGATTCTGCACAGAAATACGCTTCTGTAACGAAGAATCGTCGAATCTGATATAAGCTCGAATAAATCGTGATCGTGTTTGCCGGGTCGGAGTTTCTGTGCCAATTTCGCATATTTGCATGCAAATGCACTGATCTAGCACGCGAAACAGCGATTCCGCAAAGAAATTCGTTTGTGAAACGAATAATCGTCGAATCTGACATAAGCTCGAATAAATTGTGATCGTGCTTGCCGAAAAGGAGTTTCTATTCCAATTTCGCATACTTGCATGCAAATGCACTGATCTGGCACGCGAAACAGCCATTCCGCACAGAAATACACTGCTGAAACGAAGAATTGTCGAATCTGATATAAGCTCGAATAAATTGTGATCGTGCTTGCCGAAAAGGAGTTTCTATTCCAATTTCTCATACTTGCATGCAAATGCACTGATCTGGCACGCGAAACAGCCATTCCGCACAGAAATACACTTCTGAAACGAAGAATTGTCGAATCTGATATAAGCTCGAATAAATTGTGATCGTGCTTGCCGAAAAGGAGTTTCTATTCCAATTTCTCATACTTGCATGCAAATGCACTGATCTAGCGCGCGAAACTGCGATTCCGCACAGAAATACTATTCTGAACCGAAGAATCGTCGAATCTGATATAAGCTCGAATAAATTGTGATCGTGCTTGCCGAAAAGGAGTTTCTATTCCAATTTCTCATACTTGCATGGAAATGCACTAATCCAGCGCGCGAAACAGCGATTCTGCACAGAAATACACTTCTCAAACGAAGAATCGTCGAATCTGACATAAGCTCGAATAAATCGTGATCGTGCTTGCCCGGTCGGAGTTTCTGTCCAATTTCGCATATTTGCATGCAAATGCACTGATCTAGCACGCGAAACAGCGATTCCGCACCGAAATACACTTCTGAAAGGAAGAATCGTCGAATCTGACATAAGCTCGAATAAATCGTGATCGTGCTTGCCTTGTCGGAGTTTCTGTGCCAATTTCGCATATTTGCATGCAAATGCACTGATCTAGCACGCGAACCAGCGACTCCGCACAGAAATACACTTCTGAGACGAAGAATCGTCGAATCTGACATAAGCTCGAATAAAGGGTGATCGTGCTGGTCGGGTCGGAGTTTCTATTGCAATTTCTCATACTTGCATGAAAATGCACTGATTTAGCACGGGAAACAGCGATTCCGCACAGAAATACACTTCTGAAACGAAGAATCGTCGAATCTGACATAGGCTCGAATAAATTGTGATCGTGCTTGCCCGGTCGGAGTTTCTGTCCAATTTCGCATATTTGCATGCAAATGCACTGATCTAGCACGCGAAACAGCGATTCCGCACCGAAATACACTTCTGAAACGAACAATCGTCGAATCTGACATAAGCTCGAATAAATCGTGATCGTGCTTGCCTTGTCGGAGTTTCTGTGCCAATTTCGCATATTTGCATGCAAATGCACTGATCTAGCACGCGAAACAGCGATTCTGCACAGAAACTCATTTGTGAAACGAATAATCGTCGAATCTGACATAAGCTCGAATAAATCGTGATCCTGCTAGCCGAATCGGAGTTTTCGTGCCAATTTCGCATATTTGCATGCAAATGCACTGATCCAGCGCGCGAAACAGCGATTCCGCACAGAAATACACTTCTGAAACGAAGAATCGTCGAATCTGACATAGGCTCGAATAAATTGTGAGCGTGCTTGCCCGGTCGGAGTTTCTGTCCAATTTCGCATATTTGCATGCAAATGCACTGATCTAGCACGCGAAACAGCGATTCCGCACCGAAATACACTTCTGAAACGAAGAATCGTCGAATCTGACATAAGCTCGAATAAATCGTGATCGTGATTGCCGGGTCGGAGTTTCAATTCCAATTTCTCATACTTGCATGCAAATGCACTGATCTAGAACGCGAAACCGCGATTCCGCACAGAAATACGCTTCTGAAACGAAGAATCGTCGAATCTGACATAAGCTCGAATAAATCGTGATCGTGCTTGCCGCATCGGTGTTTCCGTGCTAATTTCGCATATTTACATGCAAATGCACTGATCTAACACGCGAAACAGCGATTCCGCACGGAAATACACTTCTCAAACTAAGAATCGTCGAATCTGACATAGGCTCGAATAAATTGTGAGCGTGCTTGCCCGGTCGGAGTTTCTGTCCAATTTCGCATATTTGCATGCAAATGCACTGATCTAGCACGCGAAACAGCGATTGCGCACAGAAAAACACATCTGAAACGAAGAATCGTCGAATCTGACATTAGCTCGACGAAAGGGTGATCGTGATTGTCGGGTCGGAGTTTCTATTCCAATTTCTCATACTTGCATGCAAATGCACTGATTTAGCACGGGAAACAGCGTTTCCGCACAGAAATACACTTCTGGAACGAAGAACCGTCGAATCTGACATAGGCTCGAATAAATTGTGATTGTGCTTGCCCGGTCGGAGTTTCTATTCCAATTTGGCATACTTGCATGCAAATGCACTGATCTAGCACGCGAAACTGCGATTCTGCACAGAAATACGCTTCTGTAACGAAGAATCGTCGAATCTGATATAAGCTCGAATAAATCGTGATCGTGTTTGCCGGGTCGGAGTTTCTGTGCAATTTCGCATATTTGCATGCAAATGCACTGATCTAGCACGCGAAACAGCGATTCCGCAAAGAAATTCGTTTGTGAAACGAATAATCGTCGAATCTGACATAAGCTCGAATAAATTGTGATCGTGCTTGCCGAAAAGGAGTTTCTATTCCAATTTCGCATACTTGCATGCAAATGCACTGATCTGGCACGCGAAACAGCCATTCCGCACAGAAATACACTGCTGAAACGAAGAATTGTCGAATCTGATATAAGCTCGAATAAATTGTGATCGTGCTTGCCGAAAAGGAGTTTCTATTCCAATTTCTCATACTTGCATGCAAATGCACTGATCTGGCACGCGAAACAGCCATTCCGCACAGAAATACGCTTCTGAAACGAAGAATCGTCGAATCTGACATAAGCTCGAATAAATCGTGATCGTGCTTGCCGCATCGGTGTTTCCGTGCTAATTTCGCATATTTACATGCAAATGCACTGATCTAACACGCGAAACAGCGATTCCGCACGGAAATACACTTCTCAAACTAAGAATCGTCGAATCTGACATAGGCTCGAATAAATTGTGAGCGTGCTTGCCCGGTCGGAGTTTCTATTCCAATTTGGCATACTTGCATGCAAATGCACTGATCTAGCACGCGAAACAGCGATTCTGCACAGAAATACGCTTCTGTAACGAAGAATCGTCGAATCTGATATAAGCTCGAATAAATCGTGATCGTGTTTGCCGGGTCGGAGTTTCTGTGCCAATTTCGCATATTTGCATGCAATTGCACTGATCTAGCACGCGAAACAGCGATTCCGCAAAGAAATTCGTTTGTGAAACGAATAATCGTCGAATCTGACATAAGCTCGAATAAATTGTGATCGTGCTTGCCGAAAAGGAGTTTCTATTCCAATTTCGCATACTTGCATGCAAATGCACTGATCTGGCACGCGAAACAGCCATTCCGCACAGAAATACACTGCTGAAACGAAGAATTGTCGAATCTGATATAAGCTCGAATAAATTGTGATCGTGCTTGCCGAAAAGGAGTTTCTATTCCAATTTCTCATACTTGCATGCAAATGCACTGATCTGGCACGCGAAACAGCCATTCCGCACAAAAATACACTTCTGAAACGAAGAATTGTCGAATCTGATATAAGCTCGAATAAATTGTGATCGTGCTTGCCGAAAAGGAGTTTCTATTCCAATTTCTCATACTTGCATGGAAATGCACTAATCCAGCGCGCGAAACAGCGATTCTGCACAGAAATACACTTCTCAAACGAAGAATCGTCGAATCTGACATAAGCTCGAATAAATCGTGATCGTGCTTGCCCGGTCGGAGTTTCTGTCCAATTTCGCATATTTGCATGCAAATGCACTGATCTAGCACGCGAAACAGCGATTCCGCACCGAAATACACTTCTGAAAGGAAGAATCGTCGAATCTGACATAAGCTCGAATAAATCGTGATCGTGCTTGCCTTGTCGGAGTTTCTGTGCCAATTCGCATATTTGCATGCAAATGCACTGATCTAGCACGCGAACCAGCGATTCCGCACAGAAATACACTTCTGAGACGAAGAATCGTCGAATCTGACATAAGCTCGAATAAAGGGTGATCGTGCTGGTCGGGTCGGAGTTTCTATTGCAATTTCTCATACTTGCATGAAAATGCACTGATTTAGCACGGGAAACAGCGATTCCGCACAGAAATACACTTCTGAAACGAAGAATCGTCGAATCTGACATAGGCTCGAATAAATTGTGATCGTGCTTGCCTTGTCCGAGTTTCTGTGCCAATTTCGCATATTTGCATGCAAATGCACTGATCTAGCACGCGAAACAGCGATTCCGCACAGAAATACACTTCCGAAAAGAAGAATCGTCGAATCTGACATAAGCTCGAATAAAGGGTGATCGTGCTTGTCGGGTCGGAGTTTCTATTCCAATTTCTCATACTTGAATGCAAATGCACTGATTTAGCACGGGAAACAGCGATTCCGCACAGAAATACACTTCTGAAACGAAGAATCGTCGAATCTGACATAGGCTCGAATAAATTGTGATCGTGCTTGCCCGGTCGGAGTTTCTGTCCAATTTCGCATATTTGCATGCAAATGCACTGATCTAGCACGCGAAACAGCGATTCCGCACCGAAATACACTTCTGAAACGAAGAATCGTCGAATCTGACATAAGCTCGAATAAATCGTGATCGTGCTTGCCTTGTCGGAGTTTCTGTGCCAATTTCGCATATTTGCATGCAAATGCACTGATCTAGCACGCGAACCAGCGATTCCGCACAGAAATACACTTCTGAGACGAAGAATCGTCGAATCTGACATAAGCTCGAATAAAGGGTGATCGTGCTTGTCGGGTCGGAGTTTCTGTCCAATTTCGCATATTTGCATGCAAATGCACTGATTTAGCACGGGAAACCGCGATTCCGCACAGAAATACACTTCTCAAACGAAGAATCGTCGAATCTGACATAGGCTCGAATAAATCGTGATCGTGCTTGCCTTGTCGGAGTTTCTGTGCCAATTTCGCATATTTGCATGCAAATGCACTGATCTAGCACGCGAACCAGCGATTCCGCACAGAAATACACTTCTGAGACGAAGAATCGTCGAATCTGACATAAGCTCGAATAAAGGGTGATCGTGCTGGTCGGGTCGGAGTTTCTATTGCAATTTCTCATACTTGCATGAAAATGCACTGATTTAGCACGGGAAACAGCGATTCCGCACAGAAATACACTTCTGAAACGAAGAATCGTCGAATCTGACATAGGCTCGAATAAATTGTGATCGTGCTTGCCCGGTCGGAGTTTCTGTCCAATTTCGCATATTTGCATGCAAATGCACCGATCTAGCACGCGAAACAGCGATTCCGCACCGAAATACACTTCTGAAACGAACAATCGTCGAATCTGACATAAGCTCGAATAAATCGTGATCGTGCTTGCCTTGTCGGAGTTTCTGTGCCAATTTCGCATATTTGCATGCAAATGCACTGATCTAGCACGCGAAACAGCGATTCCGCACAGAAATACACTTCCGAAAAGAAGAATCGTCGAATCTGACATAAGCTCGAATAAAGGGTGATCGTGCTTGTCGGGTCGGAGTTTCTATTCCAATTTCTCATACTTGAATGCAAATGCACTGATTTAGCACGGGAAACAGCGATTCCGCACAGAAATACACTTCTGAAACGAAGAATCGTCGAATCTGACATAGGCTCGAATAAATTGTGATCGTGCTTGCCCGGTCGGAGTTTCTGTCCAATTTCGCATATTTGCATGCAAATGCACTGATCTAGCACGCGAAACAGCGATTCCGCACCGAAATACACTTCTGAAACGAAGAATCGTCGAATCTGACATAAGCTCGAATAAATCGTGATCGTGCTTGCCTTGTCGGAGTTTCTGTGCCAATTTCGCATATTTGCATGCAAATGCACTGATCTAGCACGCGAAACAGCGATTCCGCACAGAAAAACACTTCTGAAACGAAGAATCGTCGAATCTGACATTAGCTCGAAGAAAGGGTGATCGTGATTGTCGGGTCGGAGTTTCTGTCCAATTTCTCATACTTGCATGCAAATGCACTGATTTAGCACGGGAAACAGCGATTCCGCACAGAAATACACTTCTGAAACGAAGAACCGTCGAATCTGACATAGGCTCGAATAAATTGTGATTGTGCTTGCCCGGTCGGAGCTTCTATTCCAATTTGGCATACTTGCATGCAAATGCACTGATCTAGCACGCGAAACAGCGATTCTGCACAGAAACTCATTTGTGAAACGAATAATCGTCGAATCTGACATAAGCTCGAATAAATCGTGATCCTGCTAGCCGAATCGGAGTTTTCGTGCCAATTTCGCATATTTGCATGCAAATGCACTGATCCAGCGCGCGAAACAGCGATTCCGCACAGAAATACACTTCTGAAACGAAGAATCGTCGAATCTGACATAGGCTCGAATAAATTGTGAACGTGCTTGCCCGGTCGGAGTTTCTGTCCAATTTCGCATATTTGCATGCAAATGCACTGATCTAGCACGCGAAACAGCGATTCCGCACCGAAATACACTTCTGAAACGAAGAATCGTCGAATCTGACATAAGCTCGAATAAATCGTGATCGTGCTTGCCTTGTCGGAGTTTCTGTGCCAATTTCGCATATTTGCATGCAAATGCACTGATCTAGCACGCGAAACAGCGATTCCGCACAGAAATACACTTCTGAAACGAAGAATCGTCGAATCTGACATAAGCTCGAATAAATCGTGATCGTGATTGCCGGGTCGGAGTTTCTATTCCAATTTCTCATACTTGCATGCAAATGCACTGATCTAGAACGCGAAACCGCGATTCCGCACAGAAATACGCTTCTGAAACGAAGAATCGTCGAATCTGACATAAGCTCGAATAAATCGTGATCGTGCTTGCCGCATCGGTGTTTCCGTGCTAATTTCGCATATTTACATGCAAATGCACTGATCTAACACGCGAAACAGCGATTCCGCACGGAAATACACTTCTCAAACTAAGAATCGTCGAATCTGACATAGGCTCGAATAAATTGTGAGCGTGCTTGCCCGGTCGGAGTTTCTGTCCAATTTCGCATATTTGCATGCAAATGCACTGATCTAGCACGCGAAACAGCGATTGCGCACAGAAAAACACATCTGAAACGAAGAATCGTCGAATCTGACATTAGCTCGACGAAAGGGTGATCGTGATTGTCGGGTCGGAGTTTCTATTCCAATTTCTCATACTTGCATGCAAATGCACTGATTTAGCACGGGAAACAGCGTTTCCGCACAGAAATACACTTCTGGAACGAAGAACCGTCGAATCTGACATAGGCTCGAATAAATTGTGATTGTGCTTGCCCGGTCGGAGTTTCTATTCCAATTTGGCATACTTGCATGCAAATGCACTGATCTAGCACGCGAAACAGCGATTCTGCACAGAAATACGCTTCTGTAACGAAGAATCGTCGAATCTGATATAAGCTCGAATAAATCGTGATCGTGTTTGCCGGGTCGGAGTTTCTGTGCCAATTTCGCATATTTGCATGCAAATGCACTGATCTAGCACGCGAAACAGCGATTCCGCAAAGAAATTCGTTTGTGAAACGAATAATCGTCGAATCTGACATAAGCTCGAATAAATTGTGATCGTGCTTGCCGAAAAGGAGTTTCTATTCCAATTTCGCATACTTGCATGCAAATGCACTGATCTGGCACGCGAAACAGCCATTCCGCACAGAAATACACTGCTGAAACGAAGAATTGTCGAATCTGATATAAGCTCGAATAAATTGTGATCGTGCTTGCCGAAAAGGAGTTTCTATTCCAATTTCTCATACTTGCATGCAAATGCACTGATCTGGCACGCGAAACAGCCATTCCGCACAGAAATACACTTCTGAAACGAAGAATTGTCGAATCTGATATAAGCTCGAATAAATTGTGATCGTGCTTGCCGAAAAGGAGTTTCTATTCCAATTTCTCATACTTGCATGCAAATGCACTGATCTAGCGCGCGAAACAGCGATTCCGCACAGAAATACTATTCTGAACCGAAGAATCGTCGAATCTGATATAAGCTCGAATAAATTGTGATCGTGCTTGCCGAAAAGGAGTTTCTATTCCAATTTCTCATACTTGCATGGAAATGCACTAATCCAGCGCGCGAAACAGCGATTCTGCACAGAAATACACTTCTCAAACGAAGAATCGTCGAATCTGACATAAGCTCGAATAAATCGTGATCGTGCTTGCCCGGTCGGAGTTTCTGTCCAATTTCGCATATTTGCATGCAAATGCACTGATCTAGCACGCGAAACAGCGATTCCGCACCGAAATACACTTCTGAAAGGAAGAATCATCGAATCTGACATAAGCTCGAATAAATCGTGATCGTGCTTGCCTTGTCGGAGTTTCTGTGCCAATTTCACATATTTGCATGCAAATGCACTGATCTAGCACGCGAACCAGCGATTCCGCACAGAAATACACTTCTGAGACGAAGAATCGTCGAATCTGACATAAGCTCGAATAAAGGGTGATCGTGCTGGTCGGGTCGGAGTTTCTATTGCAATTTCTCATACTTGCGTGAAAATGCACTGATTTAGCACGGGAAACAGCGATTCCGCACAGAAATACACTTCTGAAACGAAGAATCGTCGAATCTGACATAGGCTCGAATAAATTGTGATCGTGCTTGCCCGGTCGGAGTTTCTGTCCAATTTCGCATATTTGCATGCAAATGCACTGATCTAGCACGCGAAACAGCGATTCCGCACCGAAATACACTTCTGAAACGAACAATCGTCGAATCTGACATAAGCTCGAATAAATCGTGATCGTGCTTGCCTTGTCCGAGTTTCTGTGCCAATTTCGCATATTTGCATGCAAATGCACTGATCTAGCACGCGAAACAGCGATTCCGCACAGAAATACACTTCCGAAAAGAAGAATCGTCGAATCTGACATAAGCTCGAATAAAGGGTGATCGTGCTTGTCGGGTCGGAGTTTCTATTCCAATTTCTCATACTTGAATGCAAATGCACTGATTTAGCACGGGAAACAGCGATTCCGCACAGAAATACACTTCTGAAACGAAGAATCGTCGAATCTGACATAGGCTCGAATAAATTGTGATCGTGCTTGCCCGGTCGGAGTTTCTGTCCAATTTCGCATATTTGCATGCAAATGCACTGATCTAGCACGCGAAACAGCGATTCCGCACCGAAATACACTTCTGAAACGAAGAATCGTCGAATCTGACATAAGCTCGAATAAATCGTGATCGTGCTTGCCTTGTCGGAGTTTCTGTGCCAATTTCGCATATTTGCATGCAAATGCACTGATCTAGCACGCGAACCAGCGATTCCGCACAGAAATACACTTCTGAGACGAAGAATCGTCGAATCTGACATAAGCTCGAATAAAGGGTGATCGTGCTTGTCGGGTCGGAGTTTCTATTCCAATTTCTCATACTTGAATGCAAATGCACTGATTTAGCACGGGAAACAGCGATTCCGCACAGAAATACACTTCTGAAACGAAGAATCGTCGAATCTGACATAGGCTCGAATAAATTGTGATCGTGCTTGCCCGGTCGGAGTTTCTGTCCAATTTCGCATATTTGCATGCAAATGCACTGATCTAGCACGCGAAACAGCGATTCCGCACCGAAATACACTTCTGAAAGGAAGAATCGTCGAATCTGACATAAGCTCGAATAAATCGTGATCGTGCTTGCCTTGTCGGAGTTTCTGTGCCAATTTCGCATATTTGCATGCAAATGCACTGATCTAGCACGCGAAACAGCGATTCCGCACAGAAATACACTTCTGAAACGAAGAATCGTCGAATCTGGCATAAGCTCGAATAAATCGTGATCGTGATTGCCGGGTCGGAGTTTCAATTCCAATTTCTCATACTTGCATGCAAATGCACTGATCTAGAACGCGAAACCGCGATTCCGCACAGAAATACGCTTCTGAAACGAAGAATCGTCGAATCTGACATAAGCTCGAATAAATCGTGATCGTGCTTGCCGCATCGGTGTTTCCGTGCTAATTTCGCATATTTGCATGCAAATGCACTGATCTAGCGCGCGAAACAGCGATTCCGCTCAGAAATACACTTCTGAAACGAAGAATCGTCGCATCTGACATAAGCTCGAATAAATCGTGATCGTGCTTGCCTTGTCGGAGTTTCTGTGCCAATTTGGCATATTTACATGCAAATGCACTGATCTAACACGCGAAACAGCGATTCCGCACGGAAATACACTTCTCAAACTAAGAATCGTCGGATCTGACATAGGCTCGAATAAATTGTGAGCGTGCTTGCCCGGTCGGAGTTTCTGTCCAATTTCGCATATTTGCATGCAAATGCACTGATCTAGCACGCGAAACAGCGATTGCGCACAGAAAAACACTTCTGAAACGAAGAATCGTCGAATCTGACATTAGCTCGACGAAAGGGTGATCGTGATTGTCGGGTCGGAGTTTCTATTCCAATTTCTCATACTTGCATGCAAATGCACTGATTTAGCACGGGAAACAGCGTTTCCGCACAGAAATACACTTCTGGAACGAAGAACCGTCGAATCTGACATAGGCTCGAATAAATTGTGATTGTGCTTGCCCGGTCGGAGTTTCTATTCCAATTTGGCATACTTGCATGCAAATGCACTGATCTAGCACGCGAAACAGCGATTCTGCACAGAAATACGCTTCTGAAACGAAGAATCGTCGAATCTGATATAAGCTCGAATAAATCGTGATCGTGTTTGCCGGGTCGGAGTTTCTGTGCCAATTTCGCATATTTGCATGCAAATGCACTGATCTAGCACGCGAAACAGCGATTCCGCAAAGAAATTCGTTTGTGAAACGAATAATCGTCGAATCTGACATAAGCTCGAATAAATTGTGATCGTGCTTGCCGAAAAGGAGTTTCTATTCCAATTTCGCATACTTGCATGCAAATGCACTGATCTGGCACGCGAAACAGCCATTCCGCACAGAAATACACTGCTGAAACGAAGAATTGTCGAATCTGATATAAGCTCGAATAAATTGTGATCGTGCTTGCCGAAAAGGAGTTTCTATTCCAATTTCTCATACTTGCATGCAAATGCACTGATCTGGCACGCGAAACAGCCATTCCGCACAGAAATACACTTCTGAAACGAAGAATTGTCGAATCTGATATAAGCTCGAATAAATTGTGATCGTGCTTGCCGAAAAGGAGTTTCTATTCCAATTTCTCATACTTGCATGCAAATGCACTGATCTAGCGCGCGAAACAGCGATTCCGCACAGAAATACTATTCTGAACCGAAGAATCGTCGAATCTGATATAAGCTCGAATAAATTGTGATCGTGCTTGCCGAAAAGGAGTTTCTATTCCAATTTCTCATACTTGCATGGAAATGCACTAATCCAGCGCGCGAAACAGCGATTCTGCACAGAAATACACTTCTCAAACGAAGAATCGTCGAATCTGACATAAGCTCGAATAAATCGTGATCGTGCTTGCTCGGTCGGAGTTTCTGTCCAATTTCGCATATTTGCATGCAAATGCACTGATCTAGCATGCGAAACAGCGATTCCGCACCGAAATACACTTCTGAAAGGAAGAATCGTCGAATCTGACATAAGCTCGAATAAATCGTGATCGTGCTTGCCTTGTCGGAGTTTCTGTGCCAATTTCGCATATTTGCATGCAAATGCACTGATCTAGCACGCGAACCAGCGATTCCGCACAGAAATACACTTCTGAGACGAAGAATCGTCGAATCTGACATAAGCTCGAATAAAGGGTGATCGTGCTGGTCGGGTCGGAGTTTCTATTGCAATTTCTCATACTTGCATGAAAATGCACTGATTTAGCACGGGAAACAGCGATTCCGCACAGAAATACACTTCTGAAACGAAGAATCGTCGAATCTGACATAGGCTCGAATAAATTGTGATCGTGCTTGCCCGGTCGGAGTTTCTGTCCAATTTCGCATATTTGCATGCAAATGCACTGATCTAGCACGCGAAACAGCGATTCCGCACCGAAATACACTTCTGAAACGAACAATCGTCGAATCTGACATAAGCTCGAATAAATCGTGATCGTGCTTGCCTTGTCGGAGTTTCTGTGCCAATTTCGCATATTTGCATGCAAATGCACTGATCTAGCACGCGAAACAGCGATTCCGCACAGAAATACACTTCCGAAAAGAAGAATCGTCGAATCTGACATAAGCTCGAATAAAGGGTGATCGTGCTTGTCGGGTCGGAGTTTCTATTCCAATTTCTCATACTTGAATGCAAATGCACTGATTTAGCACGGGAAACAGCGATTCCGCACAGAAATACACTTCTGAAACGAAGAATCGTCGAATCTGACATAGGCTCGAATAAATTGTGATCGTGCTTGCCCGGTCGGAGTTTCTGTCCAATTTCGCATATTTGCATGCAAATGCACTGATCTAGCACGCGAAACAGCGATTCCGCACCGAAATACACTTCTGAAAGGAAGAATCGTCGAATCTGACATAAGCTCGAATAAATCGTGATCGTGCTTGCCTTGTCGGAGTTTCTGTGCCAATTTCGCATATTTGCATGCAAATGCACTGATCTAGCACGCGAACCAGCGATTCCGCACAGAAATACACTTCTGAGACGAAGAATCGTCGAATCTGACATAAGCTCGAATAAAGGGTGATCGTGCTTGTCGGGTCGGAGTTTCTATTGCAATTTCTCATACTTGCATGAAAATGCACTGATTTGCACGGGAAACAGCGATTCCGCACAGAAATACACTTCTGAAACGAAGAACCGTCGAATCTGACATTGGCTCGAATAAATTGTGAGCGTGCTTGCCCGGTCGGAGTTTCTGTCTAATTTCGCATATTTGCATGCAAATGCACTGATCTAGCACGCGAAACAGCGATTCCGCACCGAAATACACTTCTGAAACGAAGAATCGTCGAATCTGACATAAGCTCGAATAAATCGTGATCGTGCTTGCCTTGTCGGAGTATCTGTGCCAATTTCGCATATTTGCATGCAAATGCACTGATCTAGCATGCGAAACAGCGATTCCGCACAGAAATACACTTCTGAAACGAAGAATCGTCGAATCTGACGTAAGATCGAATAAAGGGTGATCGTGCTTGTCGGGTCGGAGTTTCTATTCCAATTTCTCATACTTGAATGCAAATGCACTGATTTAGCACGGGAAACCGCGATTCCGCACAGAAATACACTTCTCAAACGAAGAATCGTCGAATCTGACATAGGCTCGAATAAATTGTGATCGTGCTTGCCCGGTCGGAGTTTCTGTCCAATTTCGCATATTTGCATGCAAATGCACTGATCTAGCACGCGAAACAGCGATTCCGCACCGAAATACACTTCTGAAACGAAGAATCGTCGAATCTGACATAAGCTCGAATAAATCGTGATCGTGATTGCCGGGTCGGAGTTTCTATTCCAATTTCTCATACTTGCATGCAAATGCACTGATCTAGAACGCGAAACCGCGATTCCGCACAGAAATACGCTTCTGAAACGAAGAATCGTCGAATCTGACATAAGCTCCAATAAATCGTGATCGTGCTTGCCGCATCGGTGTTTCCGTGCCAATTTCGCATATTTGCATGCAAATGCACTGATCTAGCGCGCGAAACAGCGATTCCGCTCAGAAATACACTTCTGAAACGAAGAATCGTCGCATCTGACATAAGCTCGAATAAATCGTGATCGTCCTTGCCTTGTCGGAGTTTCTGTGCCAATTTGGCATATTTACATGCAAATGCACTGATCTAACACGCGAAACAGCGATTCCGCACGGAAATACACTTCTCAAACGAAGAATCGTCGAATCTGACATAGGCTCGAATTAATTGTGAGCGTGCTTGCCCGGTCGGAGTTTCTGTCCAATTTCGCATATTTGCATGCAAATGCACTGATCTAGCACGCGAAACAGCGATTGCGCACCGAAATACACTTCTGAAACGAAGAATCGTCGAATCTGACATAAGCTCGAATAAATCGTGATCGTGCTTGCCTTGTCGGAGTTTCTGTGCCAATTTCGCATATTTGCATGCAAATGCACTGATCTAGCACGCGAAACAGCGATTCCGCACAGAAATACACTTCTGAAACGAAGAATCGTCGAATCTGGCATAAGCTCGAATAAATCGTGATCGTGATTGCCGGGTCGAAGTTTCTATTCCAATTTCTCATACTTGCATGCAAATGCACTGATCTAGAACGCGAAACAGCGATACCGCTCAGAAATACACTTCTGAAACGAAGAATCGTCGCATCTGACATAAGCTCGAATAAATCGTGATCGTGCTTGCCTTGTCGGAGTTTCTGTCCAATTTCGCATATTTGCATGCAAATGCACTGATCTAGCACGCGAAACAGCGATTCCGCACAGAAATACACTTCCGAAAAGAAGAATCGTCGAATCTGACATAAGCTCGAATAAAGGGTGATCGTGCTTGTCGGGTCGGAGTTTCTATTCCAATTTCTCATACTTGAATGAAAATGCACTGATTTAGCACGGGAAACCGCGATTCCGCACAGAAATACACTTCTCAAACGAAGAATCGTCGAATCTGACATAGGCTCGAATAAATAGTGATCGTGCTTGCCCGGTCGGAGTTTCTGTCCAATTTCGCATATTTGCATGCAAATGCACTGATCTAGCACGCGAAACAGCGATTCCGCACCGAAATACACTTCTGAAACGAAGAATCGTCGAATCTGACATAAGCTCGAATAAATCGTGATCCTGCTAGCCGAATCGGAGTTTTCGTGCCAATTTCGCATATTTGCATGCAAATGCACTGATCCAGCGCGCGAAACAGCGATTCCGCACAGAAATACACTTCTGAAACGAAGAATCGTCGAATCTGACATAGGCTCGAATAAATTGTGAGCGTGCTTGCCCGGTCGGAGTTTCTGTCCAATTTCGCATATTTGCATGCACATGCACTGATCTAGCACGCGAAACAGCGATTCCGCACCGAAATACACTTCTGAAACGAAGAATCGTCGAATCTGACATAAGCTCGAATAAATCGTGATCGTGCTTGCCTTGTCGGAGTTTCTGTGCCAATTTCGCATATTTGCATGCAAATGCACTGATCTAGCACGCGAAACAGCGATTCCGCACAGAAATACACTTCTGAAACGAAGAATCGTCGAATCTGATATAAGCTCGAATAAATCGTGATCGTGTTTGCCGGGTCGGAGTTTCTGTGCCAATTTCGCATATTTGCATGCAAATGCACTGATCTAGCACGCGAAACAGCGATTCCGCAAAGAAATTCGTTTGTGAAACGAATAATCGTCGAATCTGACATAAGCTCGAATAAATCGTGATCGTGCTTGCCCGGTCGGAGTTTCTGTCCAATTTCGCATATTTGCATGCAAATGCACTGATCTAGCACGCGAAACAGCGATTCCGCACCGAAGTACACTTCTGAAACGAAGAATCGTCGAATCTGACATAAGCTCGAATAAAGGGTGATCGTGCTGGTCGGGTCGGAGTTTCTATTGCAATTTCTCATACTTGCATGAAAATGCACTGATTTAGCACGGGAAACAGCGATTCCGCACAGAAATACACTTCTGAAACGAAGAATCGTCGAATCTGACATAGGCTCGAATAAATTGTGATCGTGCTTGCCCGGTCGGAGTTTCTGTCCAATTTCGCATATTTGCATGCAAATGCACTGATCTAGCACGCGAAACAGCGATTCCGCACCGAAATATACTTCTGAAACGAACAATCGTCGAATCTGACATAAGCTCGAATAAATCGTGATCGTGCTTGCCTTGTCGGAGTTTCTGTGCCAATTTCGCATATTTGCATGCAAATGCACTGATCTAGCACGCGATACAGCGATTCCGCACAGAAATACACTTCCGAAAAGAAGAATCGTCGAATCTGACATAAGCTCGAATAAAGGGTGATCGTGCTTGTCGGGTCGGAGTTTCTATTCCAATTTCTCATACTTGCATGCAAATGCACTGATTTAGCACGGGAAACAGCGTTTCCGCACAGAAATACACTTCTGGAACGAAGAACCGTCGAATCTGACATAGGCTCGAATAAATTGTGATTGTGCTTGCCCGGTCGGAGTTTCTATTCCAATTTGGCATACTTGCATGCAAATGCACTGATCTAGCACGCGAAACAGCGATTCTGCACAGAAATACGCTTCTGAAACGAAGAATCGTCGAATCTGATATAAGCTCGAATAAATCGTGATCGTGTTTGCCGGGTCGGAGTTTCTGTGCCAATTTCGCATATTTGCATGCAAATGCACTGATCTAGCACGCGAAACAGCGATTCCGCAAAGAAATTCGTTTGTGAAACGAATAATCGTCGAATCTGACATAAGCTCGAATAAATTGTGATCGTGCTTGCCGAAAAGGAGTTTCTATTCCAATTTCGCATACTTGCATGCAAATGCACTGATCTGGCACGCGAAACAGCCATTCCGCACAGAAATACACTGCTGAAACGAAGAATTGTCGAATCTGATATAAGCTCGAATAAATTGTGATCGTGCTTGCCGAAAAGGAGTTTCTATTCCAATTTCTCATACTTGCATGCAAATGCACTGATCTGGCACGCGAAACAGCCATTCCGCACAGAAATACACTTCTGAAACGAAGAATTGTCGAATCTGATATAAGCTCGAATAAATTGTGATCGTGCTTGCCGAAAAGGAGTTTCTATTCCAATTTCTCATACTTGCATGCAAATGCACTGATCTAGCGCGCGAAACAGCGATTCCGCACAGAAATACTATTCTGAACCGAAGAATCGTCGAATCTGATATAAGCTCGAATAAATTGTGATCGTGCTTGCCGAAAAGGAGTTTCTATTCCAATTTCTCATACTTGCATGGAAATGCACTAATCCAGCGCGCGAAACAGCGATTCTGCACAGAAATACACTTCTCAAACGAAGAATCGTCGAATCTGACATAAGCTCGAATAAATCGTGATCGTGCTTGCTCGGTCGGAGTTTCTGTCCAATTTCGCATATTTGCATGCAAATGCACTGATCTAGCATGCGAAACAGCGATTCCGCACCGAAATACACTTCTGAAAGGAAGAATCGTCGAATCTGACATAAGCTCGAATAAATCGTGATCGTGCTTGCCTTGTCGGAGTTTCTGTGCCAATTTCGCATATTTGCATGCAAATGCACTGATCTAGCACGCGAACCAGCGATTCCGCACAGAAATACACTTCTGAGACGAAGAATCGTCGAATCTGACATAAGCTCGAATAAAGGGTGATCGTGCTGGTCGGGTCGGAGTTTCTATTGCAATTTCTCATACTTGCATGAAAATGCACTGATTTAGCACGGGAAACAGCGATTCCGCACAGAAATACACTTCTGAAACGAAGAATCGTCGAATCTGACATAGGCTCGAATAAATTGTGATCGTGCTTGCCCGGTCGGAGTTTCTGTCCAATTTCGCATATTTGCATGCAAATGCACTGATCTAGCACGCGAAACAGCGATTCCGCACCGAAATACACTTCTGAAACGAACAATCGTCGAATCTGACATAAGCTCGAATAAATCGTGATCGTGCTTGCCTCGTCGGAGTTTCTGTGCCAATTTCGCATATTTGCATGCAAATGCACTGATCTAGCACGCGAAACAGCGATTCCGCACAGAAATACACTTCCGAAAAGAAGAATCGTCGAATCTGACATAAGCTCGAATAAAGGGTGATCGTGCTTGTCGGGTCGGAGTTTCTATTCCAATTTCTCATACTTGAATGCAAATGCACTGATTTAGCACGGGAAACAGCGATTCCGCACAGAAATACACTTCTGAAACGAAGAATCGTCGAATCTGACATAGGCTCGAATAAATTGTGATCGTGCTTGCCCGGTCGGAGTTTCTGTCCAATTTCGCATATTTGCATGCAAATGCACTGATCTAGCACGCGAAACAGCGATTCCGCACCGAAATACACTTCTGAAACGAAGAATCGTCGAATCTGACATAAGCTCGAATAAATCGTGATCGTGCTTGCCTTGTCGGAGTTTCTGTGCCAATTTCGCATATTTGCATGCAAATGCACTGATCTAGCACGCGAACCAGCGATTCCGCACAGAAATACACTTCTGAGACGAAGAATCGTCGAATCTGACATAAGCTCGAATAAAGGGTGATCGTGCTTGTCGGGTCGGAGTTTCTATTGCAATTTCTCATACTTGCATGAAAATGCACTGATTTGCACGGGAAACAGCGATTCCGCACAGAAATACACTTCTGAAACGAAGAACCGTCGAATCTGACATTGGCTCGAATAAATTGTGAGCGTGCTTGCCCGGTCGGAGTTTCTGTCTAATTTCGCATATTTGCATGCAAATGAACTGATCTAGCACGCGAAACAGCGATTCCGCACCGAAATACACTTCTGAAACGAAGAATCGTCGAATCTGACATAAGCTCGAATAAATCGTGATCGTGCTTGCCTTGTCGGAGTATCTGTGCCAATTTCGCATATTTGCATGCAAATGCACTGATCTAGCATGCGAAACAGCGATTCCGCACAGAAATACACTTCTGAAACGAAGAATCGTCGAATCTGACGTAAGCTCGAATAAAGGGTGATCGTGCTTGTCGGGTCGGAGTTTCTATTCCAATTTCTCATACTTGAATGCAAATGCACTGATTTAGCACGGGAAACCGCGATTCCGCACAGAAATACACTTCTCAAACGAAGAATCGTCGAATCTGACATAGGCTCGAATAAATTGTGATCGTGCTTGCCCGGTCGGAGTTTCTGTCCAATTTCGCATATTTGCATGCAAATGCACTGATCTAGCACGCGAAACAGCGATTCCGCACCGAAATACACTTCTGAAACGAAGAATCGTCGAATCTGACATAAGCTCGAATAAATCGTGATCGTGATTGCCGGGTCGGAGTTTCTATTCCAATTTCTCATACTTGCATGCAAATGCACTGATCTAGAACGCGAAACCGCGATTCCGCACAGAAATACGCTTCTGAAACGAAGAATCGTCGAATCTGACATAAGCTCCAATAAATCGTGATCGTGCTTGCCGCATCGGTGTTTCCGTGCCAATTTCGCATATTTGCATGCAAATGCACTGATCTAGCGCGCGAAACAGCGATTCCGCTCAGAAATACACTTCTGAAACGAAGAATCGTCGCATCTGACATAAGCTCGAATAAATCGTGATCGTGCTTGCCTTGTCGGAGTTTCTGTGCCAATTTGGCATATTTACATGCAAATGCACTGATCTAACACGCGAAACAGCGATTCCGCACGGAAATACACTTCTCAAACTAAGAATCGTCGAATCTGACATAGGCTCGAATTAATTGTGAGCGTGCTTGCCCGGTCGGAGTTTCTGTCCAATTTCGCATATTTGCATGCAAATGCACTGATCTAGCACGCGAAACAGCGATTGCGCACCGAAATACACTTCTGAAACGAAGAATCGTCGAATCTGACATAAGCTCGAATAAATCGTGATCGTGCTTGCCGAATCGGAGTTTTCGTGCCAATTTCGCATATTTGCATGCAAATGCACTGATCCAGCGCGCGAAACAGCGATTCCGCACAGAAATACACTTCTGAAACGAAGAATCGTCGAATCTGACATAGGCTCGAATAAATTGTGAGCGTGCTTGCCCGGTCGGAGTTTCTGTCCAATTTCGCATATTTGCATGCAAATGCACTGATCTAGCACGCGAAACAGCGATTCCGCACCGAAATACACTTCTGAAACGAAGAATCGTCGAATCTGACATAAGCTCGAATAAATCGTGATCGTGCTTGCCTTGTCGGAGTTTCTGTGCCAATTTCGCATATTTGCATGCAAATGCACTGATCTAGCACGCGAAACAGCGATTCCGCACAGAAATACACTTCTGAAACGAAGAATCGTCGAATCTGATATAAGCTCGAATAAATCGTGATCGTGTTTGCCGGGTCGGAGTTTCTGTGCCAATTTCGCATATTTGCATGCAAATGCACTGATCTAGCACGCGAAACAGCGATTCCGCAAAGAAATTCGTTTGTGAAACGAATAATCGTCGAATCTGACATAAGCTCGAATAAATTGTGATCGTGCTTGCCGAAAAGGAGTTTCTATTCCAATTTCGCATACTTGCATGCAAATGCACTGATCTGGCACGCGAAACAGCCATTCCGCACAGAAATACACTGCTGAAACGAAGAATTGTCGAATCTGATATAAGCTCGAATAAATTGTGATCGTGCTTGCCGAAAAGGAGTTTCTATTCCAATTTCTCATACTTGCATGCAAATGCACTGATGTGGCACGCGTAACAGCCATTCCGCACAGAAATACACTTCTGAAACGAAGAATTGTCGAATCTGATATAAGCTCGAAAAAATTGTGATCGTGCTTGCCGAAAAGGAGTTTCTATTCCAATTTCTCATACTTGCATGCAAATGCACTGATCTAGCGCGCGAAACAGCGATTCCGCACAGAAATACTATTCTGAACCGAAGAATCGTCGAATCTGATATAAGCTCGAATAAATTGTGATCGTGCTTGCCGAAAAGGAGTTTCTATTCCAATTTCTCATACTTGCATGGAAATGCACTAATCCAGCGCGCGAAACAGCGATTCTGCACAGAAATACACTTCTCAAACGAAGAATCGTCGAATCTGACATAAGCTCGAATAAATCGTGATCGTGCTTGCCCGGTCGGAGTTTCTGTCCAATTTCGCATATTTGCATGCAAATGCACTGATCTAGCACGCGAAACAGCGATTCCGCACCGAAGTACACTTCTGAAACGAAGAATCGTCGAATCTGACATAAGCTCGAATAAATCGTGATCGTGCTTGCCTTGTCGGAGTTTCTGTGCCAATTTCGCATATTTGCATGCAAATGCACTGATCTAGCACGCGAACCAGCGATTCCGCACAGAAATACACTTCTGAGACGAAGAATCGTCGAATCTGACATAAGCTCGAATAAAGGGTGATCGTGCTGGTCGGGTCGGAGTTTCTATTGCAATTTCTCATACTTGCATGAAAATGCACTGATTTAGCACGGGAAACAGCGATTCCGCACAGAAATACACTTCTGAAACGAAGAATCGTCGAATCTGACATAGGCTCGAATAAATTGTGATCGTGCTTGCCCGGTCGGAGTTTCTGTCCAATTTCGCATATTTGCATGCAAATGCACTGATCTAGCACGCGAAACAGCGATTCCGCACCGAAATACACTTCTGAAACGAACAATCGTCGAATCTGACATAAGCTCGAATAAATCGTGATCGTGCTTGCCTTGTCGGAGTTTCTGTGCCAATTTCGCATATTTGCATGCAAATGCACTGATCTAGCACGCGAAACAGCGATTCCGCACAGAAATACACTTCCGAAAAGAAGAATCGTCGAATCTGACATAAGCTCGAATAAAGGGTGATCGTGCTTGTCGGGTCGGAGTTTCTATTCCAATTTCTCATACTTGAATGCAAATGCACTGATTTAGCACGGGAAACCGCGATTCCGCACAGAAATACACTTCTCAAACGAAGAATCGTCGAATCTGACATAGGCTCGAATAAATTGTGATCGTGCTTGCCCGGTCGGAGTTTCTGTCCAATTTCGCATATTTGCATGCAAATGCACTGATCTAGCACGCGAAACAGCGATTCCGCACCGAAATACACTTCTGAAACGAAGAATCGTCGAATCTGACATAAGCTCGAATAAATCGTGATCGTGATTGCCGGGTCGGAGTTTCTATTCCAATTTCTCATACTTGCATGCAAATGCACTGATCTAGAACGCGAAACCGCGATTCCGCACAGAAATACGCTTCTGAAACGAAGAATCGTCGAATCTGACATAAGCTCCAATAAATCGTGATCGTGCTTGCCGCATCGGTGTTTCCGTGCCAATTTCGCATATTTGCATGCAAATGCACTGATCTAGCGCGCGAAACAGCGATTCCGCTCAGAAATACACTTCTGAAACGAAGAATCGTCGCATCTGACATAAGCTCGAATAAATCGTGATCGTGCTTGCCTTGTCGGAGTTTCTGTGCCAATTTGGCATATTTACATGCAAATGCACTGATCTAACACGCGAAACAGCGATTCCGCACGGAAATACACTTCTCAAACTAAGAATCGTCGAATCTGACATAGGCTCGAATTAATTGTGAGCGTGCTTGCCCGGTCGGAGTTTCTGTCCAATTTCGCATATTTGCATGCAAATGCACTGATCTAGCACGCGAAACAGCGATTGCGCACCGAAATACACTTCTGAAACGAAGAATCGTCGAATCTGACATAAGCTCGAATAAATCGTGATCGTGCTTGCCTTGTCGGAGTATCTGTGCCAATTTCGCATATTTGCATGCAAATGCACTGATCTAGCATGCGAAACAGCGATTCCGCACAGAAATACACTACTGAAACGAAGAATCGTCGAATCTGACGTAAGCTCGAATAAAGGGTGATCGTGCTTGTCGGGTCGGAGTTTCTATTCCAATTTCTCATACTTGAATGCAAATGCACTGATTTAGCACGGGAAACCGCGATTCCGCACAGAAATACACTTCTCAAACAAAGAATCGTCGAATCTGACATAGGCTCGAATAAATTGTGATCGTGCTTGCCCGGTCGGAGTTTCTGTCCAATTTCGCATATTTGCATGCAAATGCACTGATCTAGCACGCGAAACAGCGATTCCGCACCGAAATACACTTCTGAAACGAAGAATCGTCGAATCTGACATAAGCTCGAATAAATCGTGATCCTGCTAGCCGAATCGGAGTTTTCGTGCCAATTTCGCATATTTGCATGCAAATGCACTGATCCAGCGCGCGAAACAGCGATTCCGCACAGAAATACACTTTTGAAACGAAGAATCGTCGAATCTGACATAGGCTCGAATAAATTGTGAGCGTGCTTGCCCGGTCGGAGTTTCTGTCCAATTTCGCATATTTGCATGCAAATGCACTGATCTAGCACGCGAAACAGCGATTCCGCACCGAAATACACTTCTGAAACGAAGAATCGTCGAATCTGACATAAGCTCGAATAAATCGTGATCGTGCTTGCCTTGTCGGAGTTTCTGTGCCAATTTCGCATATTTGCATGCAAATGCACTGATCTAGCACGCGAAACAGCGATTCCGCACAGAAATACACTTCTGAAACGAAGAATCGTCGAATCTGATATAAGCTCGAATAAATCGTGATCGTGTTTGCCGGGTCGGAGTTTCTGTGCCAATTTCGCATATTTGCATGCAAATGCACTGATCTAGCACGCGAAACAGCGATTCCGCAAAGAAATTCGTTTGTGAAACGAATAATCGTCGAATCTGACATAAGCTCGAATAAATCGTGATCGTGCTTGCCTTGTCGGAGTTTCTGTGCCAATTTCGCATATTTGCATGCAAATGCACTGATCTAGCACGCGAACCAGCGATTCCGCACAGAAATACACTTCTGAGACGAAGAATCGTCGAATCTGACATAAGCTCGAATAAAGGGTGATCGTGCTGGTCGGGTCGGAGTTTCTATTGCAATTTCTCATACTTGCATGAAAATGCACTGATTTAGCACGGGAAACAGCGATTCCGCACAGAAATACACTTCTGAAACGAAGAATCGTCGAATCTGACATAGGCTCGAATAAATTGTGATCGTGCTTGCCCGGTCGGAGTTTCTGTCCAATTTCGCATATTTGCATGCAAATGCACTGATCTAGCACGCGAAACAGCGATTCCGCACCGAAATACACTTCTGAAACGAACAATCGTCGAATCTGACATAAGCTCGAATAAATCGTGATCGTGCTTGCCTTGTCGGAGTTTCTGTGCCAATTTCGCATATTTGCATGCAAATGCACTGATCTAGCACGCGAAACAGCGATTCCGCACAGAAATACACTTCCGAAAAGAAGAATCGTCGAATCTGACATAAGCTCGAATAAAGGGTGATCGTGCTTGTCGGGTCGGAGTTTCTATTCCAATTTCTCATACTTGAATGAAAATGCACTGATTTAGCACGGGAAACAGCGATTCCGCACAGAAATACACTTCTGAAACGAAGAATCGTCGAATCTGACATAGGCTCGAATAAATTGTGATCGTGCTTGCCCGGTCGGAGTTTCTGTCCAATTTCGCATATTTGCATGCAAATGCACTGATCTAGCACGCGAAACAGCGATTCCGCAAAGAAATTCGTTTGTGAAACGAATAATCGTCGAATCTGACATAAGCTCGAATAAATTGTGATCGTGCTTGCCGAAAAGGAGTTTCTATTCCAATTTCGCATACTTGCATGCAAATGCACTGATCTGGCACGCGAAACAGCCATTCCGCACAGAAATACACTGCTGAAACGAAGAATTGTCGAATCTGATATAAACTCGAATAAATTGTGATCGTGCTTGCCGAAAAGGAGTTTCTATTCCAATTTCTCATACTTGCATGCAAATGCACTGATCTGGCACGCGAAACAGCCATTCCGCACAGAAATACACTTCTGAAACGAAGAATTGTCGAATCTGATATAAGCTCGAATAAATTGTGATCGTGCTTGCCGAAAAGGAGTTTCTATTCCAATTTCTCATACTTGCATGCAAATGCACTGATCTAGCGCGCGAAACAGCGATTCCGCACAGAAATACTATTCTGAACCGAAGAATCGTCGAATCTGATATAAGCTCGAATAAATTGTGATCGTGCTTGCCGAAAAGGAGTTTCTATTCCAATTTCTCATACTTGCATGGAAATGCACTAATCCAGCGAGCGAAACAGCGATTCTGCACAGAAATACACTTCTCAAACGAAGAATCGTCGAATCTGACATACGCTCGAATAAATCGTGATCGTGCTTGCCCGGTCGGAGTTTCTGTCCAATTTCGCATATTTGCATGCAAATGCACTGATCTAGCATGCGAAACAGCGATTCCGCACCGAAATACACTTCTGAAAGGAAGAATCGTCGAATCTGACATAAGCTCGAATAAATCGTGATCGTGCTTGCCTTGTCGGAGTTTCTGTGCCAATTTCGCATATTTGCATGCAAATGCACTGATCTAGCACGCGAACCAGCGATTCCGCACAGAAATACACTTCTGAGACGAAGAATCGTCGAATCTGACATAAGCTCGAATAAAGGGTGATCGTGCTGGTCGGGTCGGAGTTTCTATTGCAATTTCTCATACTTGCATGAAAATGCACTGATTTAGCACGGGAAACAGCGATTCCGCACAGAAATACACTTCTGAAACGAAGAATCGTCGAATCTGACATAGGCTCGAATAAATTGTGATCGTGCTTGCCCGGTCGGAGTTTCTGTCCAATTTCGCATATTTGCATGCAAATGCACTGATCTAGCACGCGAAACAGCGATTCCGCACCGAAATACACTTCTGAAACGAACAATCGTCGAATCTGACATAAGCTCGAATAAATCGTGATCGTGCTTGCCTTGTCGGAGTTTCTGTGCCAATTTCGCATATTTGCATGCAAATGCACTGATCTAGCACGCGAAACAGCGATTCCGCACAGAAATACACTTCCGAAAAGAAGAATCGTCGAATCTGACATAGGCTCGAATAAATTGTGATCGTGCTTGCCCGGTCGGAGTTTCTGTCCAATTTCGCATATTTGCATGCAAATGCACTGATCTAGCACGCGAAACAGCGATTCCGCACCGAAATACACTTCTGAAACGAAGAATCGTCGAATCTGACATAAGCTCGAATAAATCGTGATCGTGCTTGCCTTGTCGGAGTTTCTGTGCCAATTTCGCATATTTGCATGCAAATGCACTGATCTAGCACGCGAACCAGCGATTCCGCACAGAAATACACTTCTGAGACGAAGAATCGTCGAATCTGACATAAGCTCGAATAAAGGGTGATCGTGCTTGTCGGGTCGGAGTTTCTATTGCAATTTCTCATACTTGCATGAAAATGCACTGATTTGCACGGGAAACAGCGATTCCGCACAGAAATACACTTCTGAAACGAAGAACCGTCGAATCTGACATTGGCTCGAATAAATTGTGAGCGTGCTTGCCCGGTCGGAGTTTCTGTCTAATTTCGCATATTTGCATGCAAATGCACTGATCTAGCACGCGAAACAGCGATTCCGCACCGAAATACACTTCTGAAACGAAGAATCGTCGAATCTGACATAAGCTCGAATAAATCGTGATCGTGCTTGCCTTGTCGGAGTTTCTGTGCCAATTTCGCATATTTGCATGCAAATGCACTGATCTAGCACGCGAACCAGCGATTCCGCACAGAAATACACTTCTGAGACGAAGAATCGTCGAATCTGACATAAGCTCGAATAAAGGGTGATCGTGCTGGTCGGGTCGGAGTTTCTATTGCAATTTCTCATACTTGCATGAAAATGCACTGATTTAGCACGGGAAACAGCGATTCCGCACAGAAATACACTTCTGAAACGAAGAATCGTCGAATCTGACATAGGCTCGAATAAATTGTGATCGTGCTTGCCCGGTCGGAGTTTCTGTCCAATTTCGCATATTTGCATGCAAATGCACTGATCTAGCACGCGAAACAGCGATTCCGCACCGAAATACACTTCTGAAACGAACAATCGTCGAATCTGACATAAGCTCGAATAAATCGTGATCGTGCTTGCCTTGTCGGAGTTTCTGTGCCAATTTCGCATATTTGCATGCAAATGCACTGATCTAGCACGCGAAACAGCGATTCCGCACAGAAATACACTTCCGAAAAGAAGAATCGTCGAATCTGACATAGGCTCGAATAAATTGTGATCGTGCTTGCCCGGTCGGAGTTTCTGTCCAATTTCGCATATTTGCATGCAAATGCACTGATCTAGCACGCGAAACAGCGATTCCGCACCGAAATACACTTCTGAAACGAAGAATCGTCGAATCTGACATAAGCTCGAATAAATCGTGATCGTGCTTGCCTTGTCGGAGTTTCTGTGCCAATTTCGCATATTTGCATGCAAATGCACTGATCTAGCACGCGAACCAGCGATTCCGCACAGAAATACACTTCTGAGACGAAGAATCGTCGAATCTGACATAAGCTCGAATAAAGGGTGATCGTGCTTGTCGGGTCGGAGTTTCTATTGCAATTTCTCATACTTGCATGAAAATGCACTGATTTGCACGGGAAACAGCGATTCCGCACAGAAATACACTTCTGAAACGAAGAACCGTCGAATCTGACATTGGCTCGAATAAATTGTGAGCGTGCTTGCCCGGTCGGAGTTTCTGTCTAATTTCGCATATTTGCATGCAAATGCACTGATCTAGCACGCGAAACAGCGATTCCGCACCGAAATACACTTCTGAAACGAAGAATCGTCGAATCTGACATAAGCTCGAATAAATCGTGATCGTGCTTGCCTTGTCGGAGTATCTGTGCCAATTTCGCATATTTGCATGCAAATGCACTGATCTAGCATGCGAAACAGCGATTCCGCACAGAAATACACTTCTGAAACGAAGAATCGTCGAATCTGACGTAAGCTCGAATAAAGGGTGATCGTGCTTGTCGGGTCGGAGTTTCTATTCCAATTTCTCATACTTGAATGCAAATGCACTGATTTAGCACGGGAAACCGCGATTCCGCACAGAAATACACTTCTCAAACGAAGAATCGTCGAATCTGACATAGGCTCGAATAAATTGTGATCGTGCTTGCCCGGTCGGAGTTTCTGTCCAATTTCGCATATTTGCATGCAAATGCACTGATCTAGCACGCGAAACAGCGATTCCGCACCGAAATACACTTCTGAAACGAAGAATCGTCGAATCTGACATAAGCTCGAATAAATCGTGATCGTGATTGCCGGGTCGGAGTTTCTATTCCAATTTCTCATACTTGCATGCAAATGCACTGATCTAGAACGCGAAACCGCGATTCCGCACAGAAATACGCTTCTGAAACGAAGAATCGTCGAATCTGACATAAGCTCCAATAAATCGTGATCGTGCTTGCCGCATCGGTGTTCCCGTGCCAATTTCGCATATTTGCATGCAAATGCACTGATCTAGCGCGCGAAACAGCGATTCCGCTCAGAAATACACTTCTGAAACGAAGAATCGTCGCATCTGACATAAGCTCGAATAAATCGTGATCGTGCTTGCCTTGTCGGAGTTTCTGTCCAATTTCGCATATTTGCATGCAAATGCACTGATCTAGCACGCGAAACAGCGATTCCGCACAGAAATACACTTCCGAAAAGAAGAATCGTCGAATCTGACATAAGCTCGAATAAAGGGTGATCGTGCTTGTCGGGTCGGAGTTTCTATTCCAATTTCTCATACTTGAATGAAAATGCACTGATTTAGCACGGGAAACAGCGATTCCGCACAGAAATACACTTCTGAAACGAAGAATCGTCGAATCTGACATAGGCTCGAATAAATTGTGATCGTGCTTGCCCGGTCGGAGTTTCTGTCCAATTTCGCATATTTGCATGCAAATGCACTGATCTAGCACGCGAAACAGCGATTCCGCAAAGAAATTCGTTTGTGAAACGAATAATCGTCGAATCTGACATAAGCTCGAATAAATTGTGATCGTGCTTGCCGAAAAGGAGTTTCTATTCCAATTTCGCATACTTGCATGCAAATGCACTGATCTGGCACGCGAAACAGCCATTCCGCACAGAAATACACTGCTGAAACGAAGAATTGTCGAATCTGATATAAGCTCGAATAAATTGTGATCGTGCTTGCCGAAAAGGAGTTTCTATTCCAATTTCTCATACTTGCATGCAAATGCACTGATCTGGCACGCGAAACAGCCATTCCGCACAGAAATACACTTCTGAAACGAAGAATTGTCGAATCTGATATAAGCTCGAATAAATTGTGATCGTGCTTGCCGAAAAGGAGTTTCTATTCCAATTTCTCATACTTGCATGCAAATGCACTGATCTAGCGCGCGAAACAGCGATTCCGCTCAGAAATACACTTCTGAAACGAAGAATCGTCGCATCTGACATAAGCTCGAATAAATCGTGATCGTGCTTGCCTTGTCGGAGTTTCTGTCCAATTTCGCATATTTGCATGCAAATGCACTGATCTAGCACGCGAAACAGCGATTCCGCACAGAAATACACTTCCGACAAGAAGAATCGTCGAATCTGACATAAGCTCGAATAAAGGGTGATCGTGCTTGTCGGGTCGGAGTTTCTATTCCAATTTCTCATACTTGAATGAAAATGCACTGATTTAGCACGGGAAACAGCGATTCCGCACAGAAATACACTTCTGAAACGAAGAATCGTCGAATCTGACATAGGCTCGAATAAATTGTGATCGTGCTTGCCCGGTCGGAGTTTCTGTCCAATTTCGCATATTTGCATGCAAATGCACTGATCTAGCACGCGAAACAGCGATTCCGCAAAGAAATTCGTTTGTGAAACGAATAATCGTCGAATCTGACATAAGCTCGAATAAATTGTGATCGTGCTTGCCGAAAAGGAGTTTCTATTCCAATTTCGCATACTTGCATGGAAATGCACTAATCCAGCGCGCGAAACAGCGATTCTGCACAGAAATACACTTCTCAAACGAAGAATCGTCGAATCTGACATAAGCTCGAATAAATCGTGATCGTGCTTGCCCGGTCGGAGTTTCTGTCCAATTTCGCATATTTGCATGCAAATGCACTGATCTAGCATGCGAAACAGCGATTCCGCACCGAAATACACTTCTGAAAGGAAGAATCGTCGAATCTGACATAAGCTCGAATAAATCGTGATCGTGCTTGCCTTGTCGGAGTATCTGTGCCAATTTCGCATATTTGCATGCAAATGCACTGATCTAGCATGCGAAACAGCGATTCCGCACAGAAATACACTTCTGAAACGAAGAATCGTCGAATCTGACGTAAGCTCGAATAAAGGGTGATCGTGCTTGTCGGGTCGGAGTTTCTATTCCAATTTCTCATACTTGAATGCAAATGCACTGATTTAGCACGGGAAACCGCGATTCCGCACAGAAATACACTTCTCAAACGAAGAATCGTCGAATCTGACATAGGCTCGAATAAATTGTGATCGTGCTTGCCCGGTCGGAGTTTCTGTCCAATTTCGCATATTTGCATGCAAATGCACTGATCTAGCACGCGAAACAGCGATTCCGCACCGAAATACACTTCTGAAACGAAGAATCGTCGAATCTGACATAAGCTCGAATAAATCGTGATCGTGATTGCCGGGTCGGAGTTTCTATTCCAATTTCTCATACTTGCATGCAAATGCACTGATCTAGAACGCGAAACCGCGATTCCGCACAGAAATACGCTTCTGAAACGAAGAATCGTCGAATCTGACATAAGCTCCAATAAATCGTGATCGTGCTTGCCGCATCGGTGTTTCCGTGCCAATTTCGCATATTTGCATGCAAATGCACTGATCTAGCGCGCGAAACAGCGATTCCGCTCAGAAATACACTTCTGAAACGAAGAATCGTCGCATCTGACATAAGCTCGAATAAATCGTGATCGTGCTTGCCTTGTCGGAGTTTCTGTCCAATTTCGCATATTTGCATGCAAATGCACTGATCTAGCACGCGAAACAGCGATTCCGCACAGAAATACACTTCCGAAAAGAAGAATCGTCGAATCTGACATAAGCTCGAATAAAGGGTGATCGTGCTTGTCGGGTCGGAGTTTCTATTCCAATTTCTCATACTTGAATGAAAATGCACTGATTTAGCACGGGAAACAGCGATTCCGCACAGAAATACACTTCTGAAACGAAGAATCGTCGAATCTGACATAGGCTCGAATAAATTGTGATCGTGCTTGCCCGGTCGGAGTTTCTGTCCAATTTCGCATATTTGCATGCAAATGCACTGATCTAGCACGCGAAACAGCGATTCCGCAAAGAAATTCGTTTGTGAAACGAATAATCGTCGAATCTGACATAAGCTCGAATAAATTGTGATCGTGCTTGCCGAAAAGGAGTTTCTATTCCAATTTCGCATACTTGCATGCAAATGCACTGATCTGGCACGCGAAACAGCCATTCCGCACAGAAATACACTGCTGAAACGAAGAATTGTCGAATCTGATATAAGCTCGAATAAATTGTGATCGTGCTTGCCGAAAAGGAGTTTCTATTCCAATTTCTCATACTTGCATGCAAATGCACTGATCTGGCACGCGAAACAGCCATTCCGCACAGAAATACACTTCTGAAACGAAGAATTGTCGAATCTGATATAAGCTCGAATAAATTGTGATCGTGCTTGCCGAAAAGGAGTTTCTATTCCAATTTCTCATACTTGCATGCAAATGCACTGATCTAGCGCGCGAAACAGCGATTCCGCTCAGAAATACACTTCTGAAACGAAGAATCGTCGCATCTGACATAAGCTCGAATAAATCGTGATCGTGCTTGCCTTGTCGGAGTTTCTGTCCAATTTCGCATATTTGCATGCAAATGCACTGATCTAGCACGCGAAACAGCGATTCCGCACAGAAATACACTTCCGACAAGAAGAATCGTCGAATCTGACATAAGCTCGAATAAAGGGTGATCGTGCTTGTCGGGTCGGAGTTTCTATTCCAATTTCTCATACTTGAATGAAAATGCACTGATTTAGCACGGGAAACAGCGATTCCGCACAGAAATACACTTCTGAAACGAAGAATCGTCGAATCTGACATAGGCTCGAATAAATTGTGATCGTGCTTGCCCGGTCGGAGTTTCTGTCCAATTTCGCATATTTGCATGCAAATGCACTGATCTAGCACGCGAAACAGCGATTCCGCAAAGAAATTCGTTTGTGAAACGAATAATCGTCGAATCTGACATAAGCTCGAATAAATTGTGATCGTGCTTGCCGAAAAGGAGTTTCTATTCCAATTTCGCATACTTGCATGCAAATGCACTGATCTGGCACGCGAAACAGCCATTCCGCACAGAAATACACTGCTGAAACGAAGAATTGTCGAATCTGATATAAGCTCGAATAAATTGTGATCGTGCTTGCCGAAAAGGAGTTTCTATTCCAATTTCTCATACTTGCATGCAAATGCACTGATCTGGCACGCGAAACAGCCATTCCGCACAGAAATACACTTCTGAAACGAAGAATTGTCGAATCTGATATAAGCTCGAATAAATTGTGATCGTGCTTGCCGAAAAGGAGTTTCTATTCAATTTCTCATACTTGCATGGAAATGCACTAATCAGCGCGCGAAACAGCGATTCTGCACAGAAATACACTTCTCAAACGAAGAATCGTCGAATCTGACATAAGCTCGAATAAATCGTGATCGTGCTTGCCCGGTCGGAGTTTCTGTCCAATTTCGCATATTTGCATGCAAATGCACTGATCTAGCATGCGAAACAGCGATTCCGCACCGAAATACACTTCTGAAAGGAAGAATCGTCGAATCTGACATAAGCTCGAATAAATCGTGATCGTGCTTGCCTTGTCGGAGTTTCTGTGCCAATTTCGCATATTTGCATGCAAATGCACTGATCTAGCACGCGAACCAGCGATTCCGCACAGAAATACACTTCTGAGACGAAGAATCGTCGAATCTGACATAAGCTCGAATAAAGGGTGATCGTGCTGGTCGGGTCGGAGTTTCTATTGCAATTTCTCATACTTGCATGAAAATGCACTGATTTAGCACGGGAAACAGCGATTCCGCACAGAAATACACTTCTGAAACGAAGAATCGTCGAATCTGACATAGGCTCGAATAAATTGTGATCGTGCTTGCCCGGTGGGAGTTTCTGTCCAATTTCGCATATTTGCATGCAAATGCACTGATCTAGCACGCGAAACAGCGATTCCGCACCGAAATACACTTCTGAAACGAACAATCGTCGAATCTGACATAAGCTCGAATAAATCGTGATCGTGCTTGCCTTGTCGGAGTTTCTGTGCCAATTTCGCATATTTGCATGCAAATGCACTGATCTAGCACGCGAAACAGCGATTCCGCACAGAAATACACTTCCGAAAAGAAGAATCGTCGAATCTGACATAAGCTCGAATAAAGGGTGATCGTGCTTGTCGGGTCGGAGTTTCTATTCCAATTTCTCATACTTGAATGCAAATGCACTGATTTAGCACGGGAAACAGCGATTCCGCACAGAAATACACTGCTGAAACGAAGAATCGTCGAATCTGACATAGGCTCGAATAAATTGTGATCGTGCTTGCCCGGTCGGAGTTTCTGTCCAATTTCGCATATTTGCATGCAAATGCACTGATCTAGCACGCGAAACAGCCATTCCGCACAGAAATACACTTCTGAAACGAAGAATTGTCGAATCTGATATAAGCTCGAATAAATTGTGATCGTGCTTGCCGAAAAGGAGTTTCTATTCCAATTTCTCATACTTGCATGGAAATGCACTAATCCAGCGCGCGAAACAGCGATTCTGCACAGAAATACACTTCTCAAACGAAGAATCGTCGAATCTGACATAAGCTCGAATAAATCGTGATCGTGCTTGCCCGGTCGGAGTTTCTGTCCAATTTCGCATATTTGCATGCAAATGCACTGATCTAGCATGCGAAACAGCGATTCCGCACCGAAATACACTTCTGAAGGAAGAATCGTCGAATCTGACATAAGCTCGAATAAATCGTGATCGTGCTTGCCTTGTCGGAGTATCTGTGCCAATTTCGCATATTTGCATGCAAATGCACTGATCTAGCATGCGAAACAGCGATTCCGCACAGAAATACACTTCTGAAACGAAGAATCGTCGAATCTGACGTAAGCTCGAATAAAGGGTGATCGTGCTTGTCGGGTCGGAGTTTCTATTCCAATTTCTCATACTTGAATGCAAATGCACTGATTTAGCACGGAAACCGCGATTCCGCACAGAAATACACTTCTCAAACGAAGAATCGTCGAATCTGACATAGGCTCGAATAAATTGTGATCGTGCTTGCCCGGTCGGAGTTTCTGTCCAATTTCGCATATTTGCATGCAAATGCACTGATCTAGCACGCGAAACAGCGATTCCGCACCGAAATACACTTCTGAAACGAAGAATCGTCGAATCTGACATAAGCTCGAATAAATCGTGATCGTGATTGCCGGGTCGGAGTTTCTATTCCAATTTCTCATACTTGCATGCAAATGCACTGATCTAGAACGCGAAACCGCGATTCCGCACAGAAATACGCTTCTGAAACGAAGAATCGTCGAATCTGACATAAGCTCCAATAAATCGTGATCGTGCTTGCCGCATCGGTGTTTCCGTGCCATTTCGCATATTTGCATGCAAATGCACTGATCTAGCGCGCGAAACAGCGATTCCGCTCAGAAATACACTTCTGAAACGAAGAATCGTCGCATCTGACATAAGCTCGAATAAATCGTGATCGTGCTTGCCTTGTCGGAGTTTCTGTCCAATTTCGCATATTTGCATGCAAATGCACTGATCTAGCACGCGAAACAGCGATTCCGCACAGAAATACACTTCCGAAAAGAAGAATCGTCGAATCTGACATAAGCTCGAATAAAGGGTGATCGTGCTTGTCGGGTCGGAGTTTCTATTCCAATTTCTCATACTTGAATGAAAATGCACTGATTTAGCACGGAAACAGCGATTCGCACAGAAATACACTTCTGAAACGAAGAATCGTCGAATCTGACATAGGCTCGAATAAATTGTGATCGTGCTTGCCCGGTCGGAGTTTCTGTCCAATTTCGCATATTTGCATGCAAATGCACTGATCTAGCACGCGAAACAGCGATTCCGCAAAGAAATTCGTTTGTGAAACGAATAATCGTCGAATCTGACATAAGCTCGAATAAATTGTGATCGTGCTTGCCGAAAAGGAGTTTCTATTCCAATTTCGCATACTTGCATGCAAATGCACTGATCTGGCACGCGAAACAGCCATTCCGCACAGAAATACACTGCTGAAACGAAGAATTGTCGAATCTGATATAAGCTCGAATAAATTGTGATCGTGCTTGCCGAAAAGGAGTTTCTATTCCAATTTCTCATACTTGCATGCAAATGCACTGATCTGGCACGCGAAACAGCCATTCCGCACAGAAATACACTTCTGAAACGAAGAATTGTCGAATCTGATATAAGCTCGAATAAATTGTGATCGTGCTTGCCGAAAAGGAGTTTCTATTCCAATTTCTCATACTTGCATGCAAATGCACTGATCTAGCGCGCGAAACAGCGATTCCGCTCAGAAATACACTTCTGAAACGAAGAATCGTCGCATCTGACATAAGCTCGAATAAATCGTGATCGTGCTTGCCTTGTCGGAGTTTCTGTCCAATTTCGCATATTTGCATGCAAATGCACTGATCTAGCACGCGAAACAGCGATTCCGCACAGAAATACACTTCCGACAAGAAGAATCGTCGAATCTGACATAAGCTCGAATAAAGGGTGATCGTGCTTGTCGGGTCGGAGTTTCTATTCCAATTTCTCATACTTGAATGAAAATGCACTGATTTAGCACGGGAAACAGCGATTCCGCACAGAAATACACTTCTGAAACGAAGAATCGTCGAATCTGACATAGGCTCGAATAAATTGTGATCGTGCTTGCCCGGTCGGAGTTTCTGTCCAATTTCGCATATTTGCATGCAAATGCACTGATCTAGCACGCGAAACAGCGATTCCGCAAAGAAATTCGTTTGTGAAACGAATAATCGTCGAATCTGACATAAGCTCGAATAAATTGTGATCGTGCTTGCCGAAAAGGAGTTTCTATTCCAATTTCGCATACTTGCATGCAAATGCACTGATCTGGCACGCGAAACAGCCATTCCGCACAGAAATACACTGCTGAAACGAAGAATTGTCGAATCTGATATAAGCTCGAATAAATTGTGATCGTGCTTGCCCGGTCGGAGTTTCTGTCCAATTTCGCATATTTGCATGCAAATGCACTGATCTAGCATGCGAAACAGCGATTCCGCACCGAAATACACTTCTGAAAGGAAGAATCGTCGAATCTGACATAAGCTCGAATAAATCGTGATCGTGCTTGCCTTGTCGGAGTTTCTGTGCCAATTTCGCATATTTGCATGCAAATGCACTGATCTAGCACGCGAACCAGCGATTCCGCACAGAAATACACTTCTGAGACGAAGAATCGTCGAATCTGACATAAGCTCGAATAAAGGGTGATCGTGCTGGTCGGGTCGGAGTTTCTATTGCAATTTCTCATACTTGCATGAAAATGCACTGATTTAGCACGGGAAACAGCGATTCCGCACAGAAATACACTTCTGAAACGAAGAATCGTCGAATCTGACATAGGCTCGAATAAATTGTGATCGTGCTTGCCCGGTGGGAGTTTCTGTCCAATTTCGCATATTTGCATGCAAATGCACTGATCTAGCACGCGAAACAGCGATTCCGCACCGAAATACACTTCTGAAACGAACAATCGTCGAATCTGACATAAGCTCGAATAAATCGTGATCGTGCTTGCCTTGTCGGAGTTTCTGTGCCAATTTCGCATATTTGCATGCAAATGCACTGATCTAGCACGCGAAACAGCGATTCCGCACAGAAATACACTTCCGAAAAGAAGAATCGTCGAATCTGACATAAGCTCGAATAAAGGGTGATCGTGCTTGTCGGGTCGGAGTTTCTATTCCAATTTCTCATACTTGAATGCAAATGCACTGATTTAGCACGGGAAACAGCGATTCCGCACAGAAATACACTTCTGAAACGAAGAATCGTCGAATCTGACATAGGCTCGAATAAATTGTGATCGTGCTTGCCCGGTCGGAGTTTCTGTCCAATTTCGCATATTTGCATGCAAATGCACTGATCTAGCACGCGAAACAGCGATTCCGCACCGAAATACACTTCTGAAACGAAGAATCGTCGAATCTGACATAAGCTCGAATAAATCGTGATCGTGCTTGCCTTGTCGGAGTTTCTGTGCCAATTTCGCATATTTGCATGCAAATGCACTGATCTAGCACGCAAACCAGCGATTCCGCACAGAAATACACTTCTGAGACGAAGAATCGTCGAATCTGACATAAGCTCGAATAAAGGGTGATCGTGCTTGTCGGGTCGGAGTTTCTATTGCAATTTCTCATACTTGCATGAAAATGCACTGATTTGCACGGGAAACAGCGATTCCGCACAGAAATACACTTCTGAAACGAAGAACCGTCGAATCTGACATTGGCTCGAATAAATTGTGAGCGTGCTTGCCCGGTCGGAGTTTCTGTCTAATTTCGCATATTTGCATGCAAATGCACTGATCTAGCACGCGAAACAGCGATTCCGCACCGAAATACACTTCTGAAACGAAGAATCGTCGAATCTGACATAAGCTCGAATAAATCGTGATCGTGCTTGCCTTGTCGGAGTATCTGTGCCAATTTCGCATATTTGCATGCAAATGCACTGATCTAGCATGCGAAACAGCGATTCCGCACAGAAATACACTTCTGAAACGAAGAATCGTCGAATCTGACGTAAGCTCGAATAAAGGGTGATCGTGCTTGTCGGGTCGGAGTTTCTATTCCAATTTCTCATACTTGAATGCAAATGCACTGATTTAGCACGGGAAACCGCGATTCCGCACAGAAATACACTTCTCAAACGAAGAATCGTCGAATCTGACATAGGCTCGAATAAATTGTGATCGTGCTTGCCCGGTCGGAGTTTCTGTCCAATTTCGCATATTTGCATGCAAATGCACTGATCTAGCACGCGAAACAGCGATTCCGTACCGAAATACACTTCTGAAACGAAGAATCGTCGAATCTGACATAAGCTCGAATAAATCGTGATCGTGATTGCCGGGTCGGAGTTTCTATTCCAATTTCTCATACTTGCATGCAAATGCACTGATCTAGAACGCGAAACCGCGATTCCGCACAGAAATACGCTTCTGAAACGAAGAATCGTCGAATCTGACATAAGCTCCAATAAATCGTGATCGTGCTTGCCGCATCGGTGTTTCGTGCCAATTTCGCATATTTGCATGCAAATGCACTGATCTAGCGCGCGAAACAGCGATTCCGCTCAGAAATACACTTCTGAAACGAAGAATCGTCGCATCTGACATAAGCTCGAATAAATCGTGATCGTGCTTGCCTTGTCGGAGTTTCTGTGCCAATTTGGCATATTTACATGCAAATGCACTGATCTAACACGCGAAACAGCGATTCCGCACGGAAATACACTTCTCAAACTAAGAATCGTCGAATCTGACATAGGCTCGAATTAATTGTGAGCGTGCTTGCCCGGTCGGAGTTTCTGTCCAATTTCGCATATTTGCATGCAAATGCACTGATCTAGCACGCGAAACAGCGATTGCGCACCGAAATACACTTCTGAAACGAAGAATCGTCGAATCTGACATAAGCTCGAATAAATCGTGATCGTGCTTGCCTTGTCGGAGTATCTGTGCCAATTTCGCATATTTGCATGCAAATGCACTGATCTAGCATGCGAAACAGCGATTCCGCACAGAAATACACTTCTGAAACGAAGAATCGTCGAATCTGACGTAAGCTCGAATAAAGGGTGATCGTGCTTGTCGGGTCGGAGTTTCTATTCCAATTTCTCATACTTGAATGCAAATGCACTGATTTAGCACGGGAAACCGCGATTCCGCACAGAAATACACTTCTCAAACGAAGAATCGTCGAATCTGACATAGGCTCGAATAAATTGTGATCGTGCTTGCCGGTCGGAGTTTCTGTCCAATTTCGCATATTTGCATGCAAATGCACTGATCTAGCACGCGAAACAGCGATCCGCACCGAAATACACTTCTGAAACGAAGAATCGTCGAATCTGACATAAGCTCGAATAAATCGTGATCCTGCTAGCCGAATCGGAGTTTTCGTGCCAATTTCGCATATTTGCATGCAAATGCACTGATCCAGCGCGCGAAACAGCGATTCCGCACAGAAATACACTTCTGAAACGAAGAATCGTCGAATCTGACATAGGCTCGAATAAATTGTGAGCGTGCTTGCCCGGTCGGAGTTTCTGTCCAATTTCGCATATTTGCATGCAAATGCACTGATCTAGCACGCGAAACAGCGATTCCGCACCGAAATACACTTCTGAAACGAAGAATCGTCGAATCTGACATAAGCTCGAATAAATCGTGATCGTGCTTGCCTTGTCGGAGTTTCTGTGACAAAATTCGCATATTTGCATGCAAATGCACTGATCTAGCACGCGAAACAGCGATTCCGCACAGAAATACACTTCTGAAACGATGAATCGTCGAATCTGATATAAGCTCGAATAAATCGTGATCGTGTTTGCCGGGTCGGAGTTTCTGTGCCAATTTCGCATATTTGCATGCAAATGCACTGATCTAGCACGCGAAACAGCGATTCCGCAAAGAAATTCGTTTGTGAAACGAATAATCGTCGAATCTGACATAAGCTCGAATAAATTGTGATCGTGCTTGCCGAAAAGGAATTTCTATTCCAATTTCGCATACTTGCATGCAAATGCACTGATCTGGCACGCGAAACAGCCATTCCGCACAGAAATACACTGCTGAAACGAAGAATTGTCGAATCTGATATAAGCTCGAATAAATTGTGATCGTGCTTGCCGAAAAGGAGTTTCTATTCCAATTTCTCATACTTGCATGCAAATGCACTGATGTGGCACGCGAAACAGCCATTCCGCACAGAAATACACTTCTGAAACGAAGAATTGTCGAATCTGATATAAGCTCGAATAAATTGTGATCGTGCTTGCCGAAAAGGAGTTTCTATTCCAATTTCTCATACTTGCATGCAAATGCACTGATCTAGCGCGCGAAACAGCGATTCCGCACAGAAATACTATTCTGAACCGAAGAATCGTCGAATCTGATATAAGCTCGAATAAATTGTGATCGTGCTTGCCGAAAAGGAGTTTCTATTCCAATTTCTCATACTTGCATGAAATGCACTAATCCAGCGCGCGAAACAGCGATTCTGCACAGAAATACACTTCTCAAACGAAGAATCGTCGAATCTGACATAAGCTCGAATAAATCGTGATCGTGCTTGCCCGGTCGGAGTTTCTGTCCAATTTCGCATATTTGCATGCAAATGCACTGATCTAGCACGCGAAACAGCGATTCCGCACCGAGGTACACTTCTGAAACGAAGAATCGTCGAATCTGACATAAGCTCGAATAAAGGGTGATCGTGCTGGTCGGGTCGGAGTTTCTATTGCAATTTCTCATACTTGCATGAAAATGCACTGATTTAGCACGGGAAACAGCGATTCCGCACAGAAATACACTTCTGAAACGAAGAATCGTCGAATCTGACATAGGCTCGAATAAATTGTGATCGTGCTTGCCCGGTCGGAGTTTCTGTCCAATTTCGCATATTTGCATGCAAATGCACTGATCTAGCACGCGAAACAGCGATTCCGCACCGAAATACACTTCTGAAACGAACAATCGTCGAATCTGACATAAGCTCGAATAAATCGTGATCGTGCTTGCCTTGTCGGAGTTTCTGTGCCAATTTCGCATATTTGCATGCAAATGCACTGATCTAGCACGCGAAACAGCGATTCCGCACAGAAATACACTTCCGAAAAGAAGAATCGTCGAATCTGACATAAGCTCGAATAAAGGGTGATCGTGCTTGTCGGGTCGGAGTTTCTATTGCAATTTCTCATACTTGAATGAAAATGCACTGATTTAGCACGGGAAACAGCGATTCCGCACAGAAATACACTTCTGAAACGAAGAATCGTCGAATCTGACATAGGCTCGAATAAATTGTGATCGTGCTTGCCCGGTCGGAGTTTCTGTCCAATTTCGCATATTTGCATGCAAATGCACTGATCTAGCACGCGAAACAGCGATTCCGCACCGAAATACACTTCTGAAACGAAGAATCGTCGAATCTGACATAAGCTCGAATAAATCGTGATCGTGCTTGCCTTGTCGGAGTATCTGTGCCAATTTCGCATATTTGCATGCAAATGCACTGATCTAGCATGCGAAACAGCGATTCCGCACAGAAATACACTTCTGAAACGAAGAATCGTCGAATCTGACGTAAGCTCGAATAAAGGGTGATCGTGCTTGTCGGGTCGGAGTTTCTATTCCAATTTCTCATACTTGAATGCAAATGCACTGATTTAGCACGGGAAACCGCGATTCCGCACAGAAATACACTTCTCAAACGAAGAATCGTCGAATCTGACATAGGCTCGAATAAATTGTGATCGTGCTTGCCCGGTCGGAGTTTCTGTCCAATTTCGCATATTTGCATGCAAATGCACTGATCTAGCATGCGAAACAGCGATTCCGCACAGAAATACACTTCTGAAACGAAGAATCGTCGAATCAGACGTAAGCTCGAATAAAGGGTGATCGTGCTTGTCGGGTCGGAGTTTCTATCCCAATTTCTCATACTTGAATGCAAATGCACTGATTTAGCACGGGAAACCGCGATTCCGCACAGAAATACACTTCTCAACGAAGAATCGTCGAATCTGACATAGGCTCGAATAAATTGTGATCGTGCTTGCCCGGTCGGAGTTTCTGTCCAATTTCGCATATTTGCATGCAAATGCACTGATCTAGCACGCGAAACAGCGATTCCGCACCGAAATACACTTCTGAAACGAAGAATCGTCGAATCTGACATAAGCTCGAATAAATCGTGATCGTGCTTGCCTTGTCGGAGTATCTGTGCCAATTTCGCATATTTGCATGCAAATGCACTGATCTAGCATGCGAAACAGCGATTCCGCACAGAAATACACTTCTGAAACGAAGAATCGTCGAATCTGACGTAAGCTCGAATAAAGGGTGATCGTGCTTGTCGGGTCGGAGTTTCTATTCCAATTTCTCATACTTGAATGCAAATGCACTGATTTAGCACGGGAAACCGCGATTCCGCACAGAAATACACTTCTCAAACGAAGAATCGTCGAATCTGACATAGGCTCGAATAAATTGTGATCGTGCTTGCCCGGTCGGAGTTTCTGTCCAATTTCGCATATTTGCATGCAAATGCACTGATCTAGCACGCGAAACAGCGATTCCGCACCGAAATACATTTCTGAAACGAAGAATCGTCGAATCTGACATAAGCTCGAATAAATCGTGATCCTGCTAGCCGAATCGGAGTTTTCGTGCCAATTCGCATATTTGCATGCAAATGCACTGATCCAGCGCGCGAAACAGCGATTCCGCACAGAAATACACTTCTGAAACGAAGAATCGTCGAATCTGACATAGGCTCGAATAAATTGTGAGCGTGCTTGCCCGGTCGGAGTTTCTGTCCAATTTCGCATATTTGCATGCAAATGCACTGATCTAGCACGCGAAACAGCGATTCCGCACCGAAATACACTTCTGAAACGAAGAATCGTCGAATCTGACATAAGCTCGAATAAATCGTGATCGTGCTTGCCTTGTCGGAGTTTCTGTGCCAATTTCGCATATTTGCATGCAAATGCACTGATCTAGCACGCGAAACAGCGATTCCGCACAGAAATACACTTCTGAAACGAAGAATCGTCGAATCTGATATAAGCTCGAATAAATCGTGATCGTGTTTGCCGGGTCGGAGTTTCTGTGCCAATTTCGCATATTTGCATGCAAATGCACTGATCTAGCACGCGAAACAGCGATTCCGCAAAGAAATTCGTTTGTGAAACGAATAATCGTCGAATCTGACATAAGCTCGAATAAATTGTGATCGTGCTTGCCGAAAAGGAATTTCTATTCCAATTTCGCATACTTGCATGCAAATGCACTGATCTAGCGCGCGAAACAGCGATTCCGCACAGAAATACTATTCTGAACCGAAGAATCGTCGAATCTGATATAAGCTCGAATAAATTGTGATCGTGCTTGCCGAAAAGGAGTTTCTATTCCAATTTCTCATACTTGCATGCAAATGCACTGATCTAGCGCGCGAAACAGCGATTCCGCACAGAAATACTATTCTGAACCGAAGAATCGTCGAATCTGATATAAGCTCGAATAAATTGTGATCGTGCTTGCCGAAAAGGAGTTTCTATTCCAATTTCTCATACTTGCATGGAAATGCACTAATCCAGCGCGCGAAACAGCGATTCTGCACAGAAATACACTTCTCAAACGAAGAATCGTCGAATCTGACATAAGCTCGAATAAATCGTGATCGTGCTTGCCCGGTCGGAGTTTCTGTCCAATTTCGCATATTTGCATGCAAATGCACTGATCTAGCACGCGAAACAGCGATTCCGCACCGAAGTACACTTCTGAAACGAAGAATCGTCGAATCTGACATAAGCTCGAATAAATCGTGATCGTGCTTGCCTTGTCGGAGTTTCTGTGCCAATTTCGCATATTTGCATGCAAATGCACTGATCTAGCACGCGAACCAGCGATTCCGCACAGAAATACACTTCTGAGACGAAGAATCGTCGAATCTGACATAAGCTCGAATAAAGGGTGATCGTGCTGGTCGGGTCGGAGTTTCTATTGCAATTTCTCATACTTGCATGAAAATGCACTGATTTAGCACGGGAAACAGCGATTCCGCACAGAAATACACTTCTGAAACGAAGAATCGTCGAATCTGACATAGGCTCGAATAAATTGTGATCGTGCTTGCCCGGTCGGAGTTTCTGTCCAATTTCGCATATTTGCATGCAAATGCACTGATCTAGCACGCGAAACAGCGATTCCGCACCGAAATACACTTCTGAAACGAACAATCGTCGAATCTGACATAAGCTCGAATAAATCGTGATCGTGCTTGCCTTGTCGGAGTTTCTGTGCCAATTTCGCATATTTGCATGCAAATGCACTGATCTAGCACGCGAAACAGCGATTCCGCACAGAAATACACTTCCGAAAAGAAGAATCGTCGAATCTGACATAAGCTCGAATTAAGGGTGATCGTGCTTGTCGGGTCGGAGTTTCTATTCCAATTTCTCATACTTGAATGATAATGCACTGATTTAGCACGGGAAACAGCGATTCCGCACAGAAATACACTTCTGAAACGAAGAATCGTCGAATCTGACATAGGCTCGAATAAATTGTGATCGTGCTTGCCCGGTCGGAGTTTCTGTCCAATTTCGCATATTTGCATGCAAATGCACTGATCTAGCACGCGAAACAGCGATTCCGCACCGAAATACACTTCTGAAACGAAGAATCGTCGAATCTGACATAAGCTCGAATAAATCGTGATCGTGCTTGCCTTGTCGGAGTTTCTGTGCCAATTTCGCATATTTGCATGCAAATGCACTGATCTAGCACGCGAACCAGCGATTCCGCACAGAAATACACTTCTGAGACGAAGAATCGTCGAATCTGACATAAGCTCGAATAAAGGGTGATCGTGCTTGTCGGGTCGGAGTTTCTATTGCAATTTCTCATACTTGCATGAAAATGCACTGATTTGCACGGGAAACAGCGATTCCGCACAGAAATACACTTCTGAAACGAAGAACCGTCGAATCTGACATTGGCTCGAATAAATTGTGAGCGTGCTTGCCCGGTCGGAGTTTCTGTCTAATTTCGCATATTTGCATGCAAATGCACTGATCTAGCACGCGAAACAGCGACTCCGCACAGAAATACACTTCTGAAACGAAGAATCGTCGAATCTGACGTAAGCTCGAATAAAGGGTGATCGTGCTTGTCGGGTCGGAGTTTCTATTCCAATTTCTCATACTTGAATGCAAATGCACTGATTTAGCACGGAAACCGCGATTCCGCACAGAAATACACTTCTCAAACGAAGAATCGTCGAATCTGACATAGGCTCGAATAAATTGTGATCGTGCTTGCCCGGTCGGAGTTTCTGTCCAATTTCGCATATTTGCATGCAAATGCACTGATCTAGCACGCGAAACAGCGATTCCGCACCGAAATACACTTCTGAAACGAAGAATCGTCGAATCTGACATAAGCTCGAATAAATCGTGATCGTGATTGCCGGGTCGGAGTTTCTATTCCAATTTCTCATACTTGCATGCAAATGCACTGATCTAGAACGC